>NW_026783564.1:0-146637 GCF_949774975.1 Lagenorhynchus albirostris | reverse complement strand
ACGGGCCTGATGACATAGATTTCATTGCTGAGTGATATTGCATTGTACGTAAGTACCACAAATTCTTTATTCATTTTTCGCTTTCTGTGATAATGAACTTGTACCATAAACGAGGTTCTTGTAAACAGAGACGTCCCAAATTTTGGGGTGGCTGTGTCTTTTTGATTTGAATTTCCCTAAGCTATAGGAGCATAAGTGGAAGTGCCCTAGGCTCTGTTGCTTTGTTTTTTAGATGTTTCAGGAAACACCATACACTTCTCCAGAGTGGCTGTTGGCAATTTACATCCCGCCCATCAGCATAACAAGGCTCCCAGTTCACCATGGCCTGTCCTGCCTTTCTGGATTTTACACTTTTTTCAGATGGCCCTTTTGCCCGGGGGGCAGTGAGACTTCATTGTAGTGCAGATTTCCTTTGCAAGCTTGCTTGGTTGGCCAAAAGGGGCGTATGCGTTTTTTCCTGAATATATTCAGGAAAAAACGCATACGCCCTTTTTGGCCAAGTGCATCATTGTGGACGTTCTGCCTCTTTTCCTATGCTTTTCATGCAATTCCAGTCTACCTCCTGAAATCGGTTTCCTGCAATTCTGCCCCGCTTTCAAGTCCTCTTGGCAGCCTTACTTCAATATATTTTTGGACGATAGCTGTCATTTATAACTCTGCAGGTTTGTGAATGACAGTGCCCCTGAGATCCTTTCTTCAACTCTTTTTATTGTGAGCTGGCCGCAACACCGCAGGATTGCTTCAGGCCCTAGTGTGGTTCCGGCACGGCAAGCTGAGCCTTTGGTTAATTCCTCTTCCTGGTGGGAAATGAGAGTTAAATTTGCCCGTCCAGACACCTCCAGCTAGTCTCTCATTGGTTCTCCCTATTCCTGTTCATTTCCCACAGAAATTGCAAACTGGGCCAAACAGGAGGTTAAAGGCACTGACTCTCCAAGTGGGGAGAGTGTTAGTAAAGCGTCTGGAATGTTGCACCCGAGTACTAGGGGATGAAAACTGAGACACATTTGAACACGTTTCCCGATCACATGGTGGATCATACTCTGGGTTCCACATGCATGTTTTAGCTGAAGGAGGAATCCCTTAAACCTGGATAGTTGTGACCCATGGAATGGGTACCATGAAATATGACTTCAAAGGGTCTGCATTTGCTCACCGAACCTCACCAATCCTATCACTGCTGCGTTTATGCTGCTGTACACATGCTTGATTCTCTTTCAGAGACATGTAAATCCATAGGTTTTAAGATTCTTACTAGTCAGGTATATTCTTAGGCGTTTAATATGGTGTGTTGAGTCCACTTCATTGAGCAAGGAGTAGCTCTTGTGTATTACATATTTGGCCTATGGAACGGTATCTGTGCTAATTTCAATCTCTGGTTTTATGCAGCACCCCAACTCACCTTTCCCTTAAGCAATCATAAGTTGGTTTTCTACATTTGAGACCCTGTTGTGTTTTGTAATTCAGTTCCTGTGTAGCCAAGTTTACATTCCGTGTATTAGTGATACCTTATGATATTTCTTTTTCTGTGTGACATATTTCACTTAGAATCATCGTACTTCAATCCACTCATTATGCTGCTACGGGCCTGATGACATAGATTTCATTGCTGAGTCATATTGCATTGTACGTAAGTACCACAAATTCTTTATTCATTTTCCGCTTTCTGTGATATTGAACTTGTACCATAAACGAGGTTCTTGTAAACAGAGACGTCCCAAATTTTGGGGTGGCTGTGTCTTTTTGATTTGAATTTCCCTAACTATAGAACCATAAGTGGAAGTGCCCTAGGCTCCGTTGCTTTGTTTTTTAGATGTTTCAGGAAACACCATACACTTCTCCAGAGTGGCTGTTGGCAATTGACATCCCGCCCATCAGCATAACAAGGCTCCCAGTTCTCCTTGGCCTGTCCTGCCTTTCTGGATTTTACACTTTTTTCAGATGGCCCTTTTGCCCGGGGGGCAGTGAGACTTCATTGTAGTGCAGATTTACTTTGCAAGCTTGCTTGGTTGGCCAAAAAAGGCGTATGCGTTTTTTCCTGAATATATTCAGGAAAAAACGCATACGCCCTTTTTGGCCAAGTGCATCATTGTGGACGTTCTGCCTCTTTTCCTATGCTTTTCATGCAATTCCAGTCTACCTCCTGAAATCGGTTTCCTGCAATTCTGCCCCGCTTTCAAGTCCTCTTGGCAGCCTTACTTCAATATATTTTTGGACGATAGCTGTCATTTATAACTCTGCAGGTTTGGGAATGACAGTGCCCCTGAGCTCCTTTGTTCAACTCGCTTTCTTGTGAGCTGGCCGCAACACCACAAGATTGCTTCAGGCCCTAGTGTGGTTCCGGCACGGCAAGCTGAGCCTTTGGTTAATTCCTCTTCCTGGTGGGAAATGAGAGTTAAATTTGCCCGTCCAGACACCTCCAGCTAGTCTCTCATTGGTTCTCCCTATTCCTGTTCATTTCCCACAGAAATTGCCAACTGGGCCAAACAGGAGGTTAAAGGCACTGACTCTCCAAGTGGGGAGAGTGTTAGTAAAGCGTCTGGAATGTTGCACCCGTGTACCAGGGGACGAAAACTGAGACACATTTGAACACGTTTCCCGATCACACGGTGGATCATACTCTGGGTTCCACATGCATGTTTTAGCTGAAGGAGGAATCCCTTAAACCTGGAGAGTTGTGACCCATGGAATGTGTACCATGCAATATGATTTCAAAGGGTCTGCATTTGCTCACCGAACCTCACCAATCCTATCACTGCTGCGTATATGCTGCTGTACACACGCTTGATTCCTTTTCGGAGACATATAAATCCATAGGTTTTAAGATTCTTACTATTCAGGTATATTTTTAGGCGTTTAATATGGGGTGTTGAGTCCACTTCGTTGAGCAAGGAGTAGCTCTTGTCTATTACATATTTGGCTTATGGAACGGTATCTGTGCTAATTTCAATCTCTTGTTTTATGCAGCACCCCAACTCACCTTTCCCCTTAAGCAAGCATAAGTTGGTTTTCTACATTTGAGACCCTGTTCTGTTTTGTAATTCAGTTCCTGTGTAGCCAAGTTTACATTCCGTGTATTAGTGATATCTTATGATGTTTCTTTTTCTCTGTGACTTATTTCACTTAGAATCATTGTATCTCAATCCACTCATTATGGTGCTACGGGCCTGATGACATAGATTTCATTGCTGAGTGATATTGCATTGTACGTAAATACCACAAATTCTTTATTCATTTTTTGCTTTCTGTGATATTGAACTTGTACCGTAAACGAGGTTCTTGTAAACAGAGCCGTCCCAAACTGGGGTGGCTGTTTCTTTTTGATTTGAATTTCCCTAAGCTATAGGACCATAAGTGGAAGTGCCCTAGGCTCTGTTGCTTTGTTTTTTAGATGTTTCAGGAAACACCATACACTTCTCCAGAGTGGCTGTTGGCAATTGACATCCCGCCCATCAGCATAACAAGGGTCCCAGTTCTCCATGGCCTGTCCTGCCTTTCTGGATTTTACACTTTTTTCAGATGGCCCTTTTGCCCAGGGGGCAGTGAGACTTCATTGTAGTGCAGATTTCCTTTGCAAGCTTGCTTGGTTGGCCAAAAACGGCGTATGCGTTTTTTCCTGAATATATTCAGGAAAAAACGCATACGCCCTTTTTGGCCAAGTGCATCATTGTGGACGTTCTGCCTCTTTTCCTATGCTTTTCATGCAATTCCAGTCTACCTCCTGAAATAGGTTTCCTGCAATTCTGCCCCGCTTTCAAGTCCTCTTGGCAGCCTTACTTCAATATATTTTTGGACGATAGCTGTCATTTATAACTCTGCAGGTTTGTGAATGACAGTGCCCCTGAGATCCTTTCTTCAACTCTCTTTATTGTGAGCTGGCCACAACACCGCAGGATTGTTTCAGGCCCTCGTGTGGTTCCCGGACGGCAAGCTGAGCCTTTGGTTAATTCCTCTTCCTGGTGGGAAATGAGAGTTAAATTTGCCCGTCCAGACACCTCCAGCTAGTCTCTCATTGGTTCTCCCTATTCCTGTAAATTTCCCGCAGAAATTGCCAACTGGGCCAAACAGGAGGTTAAAGGCACTGACTCTCCAAGTGGGGAGAGTGTTAGTAAAGCGTCTGGAATGTTGCACCCGTGTACCAGGGTACGAAAACTGAGACACATTTGAACACGTTTCCCGATCACACAGTGGATCATACTCTGGGTTCCACATGCATGTTTTAGCTGAAGGAGGAATCCCTTAAACCTGGAGAGTTGTGACCCATGGAATGTGTACCATGCAATATGATTTCAAAGGGTCTGCATTTGCTCACCGAAACTCACCAATCCTATCACTGCTGCGTTTATGCTGCTGTACACACGCTTGATTCCTTTTCGGAGACATATAAATCCATAGGTTTTAAGATTCTTACTATTCAGGTATATTTTTAGGCGTTTAATATGGGGTGTTGAGTCCACTTCGTTGAGCAAGGAGTAGCTCTTGTCTATTACATATTTGGCTTATGGAACGTTATCTGTGCTAATTTCAATCTCTTGTTTTATGCAGCACCCCAACTCACCTTTCCCCTTAAGCAAGCATAAGTTGGTTTTCTACATTTGAGAACCTGTTCTGTTTTGTAATTCAGTTCCTGTGTAGCCAAGTTTACATTCCGTGTATTAGTGATATCTTATGATGTTTCTTTTTCTCTGTGACTTATTTCACTTAGAATCATTGTATCTGAATCCACTCATTATGGTGCTACGGGCCTGATGACATAGATTTCATTGCTGAGTGATATTGCATTGTACGTAAATACCACAAATTCTTTATTCATTTTTTGCTTTCTGTGATATTGAACTTGTACCATAAACGAGGATCTTGTAAACAGAGCCGTCCCAAACTGGGGTGGCTGTTTCTTTTTGATTTGAATTTCCCTAAGCTATAGGACCATAAGTGGAAGTGCCCTAGGCTCTGTTGCTTTGTTTTTTAGATGTTTCAGGAAACACCATACACTTCTCCAGAGTGGCTGTTGGCAATTTACATCCCGCCCATCAGCATAACAAGGGTCCCAGTTCTCCATGGCCTGTCCTGCCTTTCTGGATTTTACACTTTTTTCAGATGGCCCTTTTGCCCAGGGGGCAGTGAGACTTCATTGTAGTGCAGATTTCCTTTGCAAGCTTGCTTGGTTGGCCAAAAAGGGCGTATGCGTTTTTTCCTGAATATATTCAGGAAAAATCGCATACGCCCTTTTTGGCCAAGTGCATCATTGTGGAGGTTCTGCCTCTTTTCCTATGCTTTTCATGCAATTCCAGTCTACCTCCTGAAATAGGTTTCCTGCAATTCTGCCCCGCTTTCAAGTCCTCTTGGCAGCCTTACTTCAATATATTTTTGGACGATAGCTGTCATTTATAACTCTGCAGGTTTGTGAATGAGAGTGCCCCTGATCTCCTTTGTTCAACTCGCTTTCTTGTGAGCTGGCCGCAACACTGCAAGATTGATTTGGCCCTAGTGTGGTTCCGGCACGGCAAGCTGAGCCTTTGGTTAATTCCTCTTCCTGGTGGGAAATGAGAGTTAAATTTGCCCGTCCAGACACCTCCAGCTAGTCTCTCATTGGTTCTCCCTATTCCTGTTCATTTCCCGCAGAAATTGCAAACTGGGCCAAACAGGAGGTTAAAGGCACTGACTCTCCAAGTGGGGAGAGTGTTAGTAAAGCGTCTGGAATGTTGCACCCGAGTACCAGGGGACGAAAACTGAGACACATTTGAACACGTTTCCCAGTCACACGGTGGATCATACTCTGGGTTCCATATGCATGTTTTAGCTGAAGGAAGAATCCCTTAAACCTGGAGAGTTGAGACCCATGGAATGTGTACCATGCAATATGACTTCAAAGGGTCTGCATTTGCTCACAGAACCTCACTAATCCTATCACTGCTGCGTTTATGCTGCTGTACACACGCTTGATTCTCTTTTGGAGACATGTAAATCCATAGGCTTTAAGATTCTTACTATTCAGGTATATTTTTAGGCGTTTAATATGGGGTGTTGAGTCCACTTCGTTGAGGAAGGAGTAGCTCTTGTCTATTACATATTTGGCTTATGGAACGGTATCTGTGCTAATTTCAATCTCTGGTTTTATGCAGCACCCCAACTCACCTTTCCCCTTAAGCAAGCATAAGTTGGTTTTCTACATTTGAGACCCTGTTCTGTTTTGTAATTCAGTTCCTGGGTAGCCAAGATTACATTCCGTGTATTAGTGATATCTTATGATGTTTCTTTTTCTCTGTGACTTATTTCTCTTAGAATCATCGTATCTGAATCCACTCATTATGGTGCTACGGGCCTGATGACATAGATTTCATTGCTGAGTGATATTGCATTGTACGTAAGTACCACAACTTCTTTATCCATTTTTCACTTTCTGCGATATTGAACTGTACCGTAAACGAGGTTCTTGTAAACAGAGCCGTCCCAAACTTTGGGGTGGCTGTGTCTTTTTGATTTAAATTTTCCTAAGCTATTAGACCATAAGTGGAAGTGCTCTAGGCTCTGTTGCTTTGTTTTTTGGATGTTTCAGGAAACACCATACACTTCTCCAGAGTGGCTGTTGGCAATTTACATCCCGCCCATCAGCATAACAAGGCTCCCAGTTCTCCATGGCCTGTCCTGCCTTTCTGGATTTTACACTTTTTTCAGATGGCCCTTTTGCCCGTGGGGCAGTGAGACTTCATTGTAGTGCAGATTTCCTTTGCAAGCTTGCTTGGTTGGCCAAAAAGGGCGTATGCGTTTTTTCCTGAATATATTCAGAAAAAAACGCATACGCCCTTTTTGGCCAAGTGCATCATTGTGGACGTTCTGCCTCTTTTCCTATGCTTTTCATGCAATTCCAGTCTACCTCCTGAAATCGGTGTCCTGCAATTCTGCCCCGCTTTCAAGTCCTCTTGGAAGCCTTACTTCAATATATTTTTGGACGATAGCTGTCATTTATAACTCTGCAGGTCTGTGAATGACAGTGCCCCTAAGCTGCTTTCTTCAACTGTCCTTCTTGTTAGCTGGCCGCAACACCGCAGGATTGCTTCAGGCCCTAGTGTGCTTCCAGCATGGCACGCTGAGCCTTTGGTTAATTCCTCTTCCTGGTGGGAAATGAGAGTTAAATTTGCCCGTCCAGACACCTCCAGCTAGTCTCTCATTTGTTCTCCCTATTCCTGTTCATTTCCCGCAGAAATTGCAAACTGGGCCAAACAGAAGGTTAAAGGCACTGACTCTCCAAGTGGGGAGAATGTTTGTAAAGCATCTTGAATGTTACACCTGAGTACTAGGTACAAAAACTGAGACACATATGAACACGTTTCCCGATCACACGGTGGATCATACTCTGGGTTCCACATGCATGTTTTAGCTGAAGGAAGAATCCCTTAAACCTGGAGAGTTGAGACCCATGGAATGGGTACCATGCTATATGACTTCAAAGGGTCTGCATTTGCTCACCGAACCTCACCAATCCTATCACTGCTGCATTTATGCTGCTGTACACACGCTTGATTCTCTTTCAGAGACATGTAAATCCATAGGTTTTAAGATTCTTACTAGTCAGGTATATTCTTAGGCGTTTAATATGGGGTGTTGAGTCCACTTCGTTGAGCAAGGAGTAGCTCTTGTCTATTACATATTTGGCTTATGGAACGGTATCTGTGCAAATTTCAATCTCTGGTTTTATGCAGCACCCCAACTCACCTTTCCCCTTAAGCAAGCATAAGTTGGTTTTCTACATTTGAGACCCTGTTCTGTTTTGTAATTAAGTTCCTGTGTAGCCAAGTTTACATTCCGTGTATTAGTGATACCTTATGATATTTCTTTTTCTGTGTGACATATTTCACTTAGAAGCATCGTACCTGAATCCACTCATTATGCTGCTACGGGCCTGATGACATAGATTTCATTGCTGAGTGATATTGCATTGTACGTAAGTACCACAAATTCTTTATTCATTTTTCGCTTTCTGTGATAATGAACCTGTACCATAAACGAGGTTCTTTTAAACAGAGCCATCCCAAATTTTGTGGTGGCTGTGTCTTTTTGATTTTAATTTCCCTAAGCTATAGGAGCATAAGTGGAAGTGCCCTAGGCTCTGTTGCTTTGTTTTTTAGATGTTTCAGGAAACACCATACACTTTTCCAGAGTGGTTCTTGGCAGTTTACATCCGGCCCTTCAGAATAACAGGGCTCCCAGTTCTCCATGGCCTGTCCTGCCTTTCTGGATTTTACACTTTTTTCAGATGGCCCTTTTGCCCGGGGGGCAGTGAGACTTCATTGTAGTGCAGATTTCCTTTGCAAGCTTGCTTGGTTGGCCAAAAAGGGCGTATGCGTTTTTTCCTGAATATATTCAGGAAAAAACGCATACGCCCTTTTTGGCCAAGTGCATCATTGTGGACGTTCTGCCTCTTTTCCTATGCTTTTCATGCAATTCCAGTCTACCTCCTGAAATCGGTTTCCTGCAATTCTGCCCCGCTTTCAAGTCCTCTTGGCAGCCTTACTTCAATATATTTTTGGACGATAGCTGTCATTTATAACTCTGCAGGTTTTTGAATTACAGTGCCCCTGAGCTCCTTTCTTCAACTCGCTTTTTTGTGAGCTGGCCACAATACCGCAAGATTGCTTCAGGCCCTAGTGTGGTTCCGGCACGGCAAGCTGAGCCTTTGGTTAATTCCTCTTCCTGGTGGGAAATGAGAGTTAAATTTGCACGTCCAGACACCTCCAGCTAGTCTCTCATTGGTTCTCCCTATTCCTGTTCATTTCCCGCAGAAATTGCAAACTGGGCCAAACACGACGTTAAAGGCACTGACTCTCCAAGTGGGGAGAGTGTTAGTAAAGCGTCTGGAATGTTGCAACCGAGGACCAGGGGACGAAAACTGAGACACATTTGAACACGTTTCCCTGTCACACGGTGGATCATACTCTGGGTTCCACATGCATGTTTTAGCTGAAGGAAGAATCCCTTAAACCTGGAGAGTTGAGACCCATGGAATGGGTACCATGCAATATGACTTCAAAGGGTCTGCATTTGCTCACCGAACCTCACTAATCCTATCACTGCTGCGTTTATGCTGCTGTACACACGCTTGATTCTCTTTTGGAGACATGTAAATCCATAGGTTTTAAGATTCTTACTAGTCAGGTATATTCTTAGGCGTTTAATATGGGGTGTTGAGTCCACTTCGTTGAGCAAGGAGTAGCTCTTGTCTATTACATATTTGGCTTATGGAACGGTATCTGTGCTAATTTCAATCTCTTGTTTTATGCAGCACCCCAACTCACCTTTCCCCTTAAGCAAGCATAAGTTGGTTTTCTACATTTGAGACCCTGTTCTGTTTTGTAATTCAGTTCCAGTGTAACCAAGTTTACATTCCGTGTATTAGTGATATCTTATGATATTTCTTTTTCTGTGTGACATATTTCACTTAGAAGCATCGTACCTGAATCCACTCATTATGCTGCTACGGGCCTGATGACATAGATTTCATTGCTGAGTGATATTGCATTGTACGTAAGTACCACAAATTCTTTATTCATTTTTCGCTTTCTGTGATAATGAACTTGTATCATAAACGAGGTTCTTTTAAACAGAGCCATCCCAAATTTTGGGGTGGCTGTGTCTTTTTGATTTGAATTTCCCTAAACTATAGGAGCATAAGTGGAAGTGTCCTAGGCTCTGTTGCTTTGTTTTTTAGATGTTTCAGGAAACACCATACACTTCTCCAGAGTGGCTGTTTGCAATTTACATCCCGCCCATCAGCATAACAAGGCTCCCAGTTCTCCATGGCCTGTCCTGTCTTTCTGGATTTTACACTTTTTTCAGATGGCCCTTTTGCCCGGGGGGCATTGAGACTTCATTGTAGTGCAGATTTCCTTTGCAAGCTTGCTTGGTTGGCCAAAAAGGGCGTATGCGTTTTTTCCTGAATATATTCAGGAAAAAACGCATACGCCCTTTTTGGCCAAGTGCATCATTGTGGATGTTCTGCCTCTTTTCCTATGCTTTTCATGCAATTCCAGTCTACCTCCTGAAATCGGTGTCCTGCAATTCTGCCCCGCATTCAAGTGCTCTTGTCAGCCTTCCTTCAATATATTTTTGGACGATAGCTGTCATTTATAACTCTGCAGTTTTGTGAATGACAGTGCCCCTGAGCTCCTTTCTTCAACTCGCTATCTTGTGAGCTGCCGCAACACCGCAGAATTGCTTCAGGCCCTAGTGTGGTTCCGGCATGGCACGCTGAGCCTTTGGTTAATTCCTCTTCCTGGTGGGAAATGAGAGTTAAATTTGCCCGTCCAGACACCTCCAGCTAGTCTCTCATTGGTTCTCCCTATTCCTGTTCATTTCCCGCAGAAATTGCAAACTGGGCCAAACACGACGTTAAAGGCACTGACTCTCCAAGTGGGGAGAGTGTTAGTAAAGCGTCTGGAATGTTGCACCCGAGTACCAGGGGACGAAAACTGAGACACATTTGAACACGTTTCCCGATCACACGGTGGATCATACTCTGGGTTCCACATGCATGTTTTAGCTGAAGGAGGAATCCCTTAAACCTGGAGAGTTGTGACCCATGGAATGGGTACCATGCAATATGACTTCAAAGGGTCTGCATTTGCTCACCAAAACTCACCAATCCTATCACTGCTGCGTTTATGCTGCTGTACACACGCTTGATTCTCTTTCAGAGACATGTAAATCCATAGGTTTTAAGATTCTTACCAGTCAGGTATATTCTTAGGCGTTTAATATGGGGTGTTGAGTCCACTTCGTTGAGCAAGGAGTAGCTCTTGTCTATTACATATTTGGCTTATGGAACGGTATCTGTGCTAATTTCAATCTCTGGTTTTATGCAGCACCCCAACTCACCTTTCCCTTAAGCAAGCATAAGTTGGTTTTCTACATTTGAGACCCTGTTCTGTTTTGTAATTCAGTTCCTGTGTAGCCAAGTTTACATTCCGTGTATTAGTGATACCTTATGATATTTCTTTTTCTGTGTGACATATTTCACTTAGAATCATCGTACCTGAATCCACTCATTATGCTGCTATGGGCCTGATGACATAGATTTCATTGCTGAGTAATATTGCATTGTACGTAAGTACCACAAATTCTTTATTCATTTTTCGCTTTCTGTGATATTGAACTTGTACCATAAACGAGGATCTTGTAAACAGAGCCGTCCCAAACTTTTGGGTGGCTGTGTCTTTTTGATTTGAATTTCCCTAAGCTATAGGAGCATAAGTGGAAGTGCCCTAGGCTCTGTTGCTTTGTTTTTTAGATGTTTCAGGAAACACCATACACTTCTCCAGAGTGGCTGTTGGCAATTTACATCCCGCCCATCAGCATAACAAGGCTCCCAGTTCTCCATGGCCTGTCCTGCCTTTCTGGATTTTACACTTTTTTCAGATGGCCCTTTTGCCCGGGGGGCAGTGAGACTTCATTGTAGTGCAGATGTCCTTTGCAAGCTTGCTTGGTTGGCCAAAAACGGCGTATGCGTTTTTTCCTGAATATATTCAGGAAAAAACGCATACGCCCTTTTTGGCCAAGTGCATCATTGTGGATGTTCTGCCTCTTTTCCTATGCTTTTCATGCAATTCCAGTCTACCTCCTGAAATCGGTTTCCTGCAATTCTGCCCCGCTTTCAAGTCCTCTTGGCAGCCTTACTTCAATATATTTTTGGACGATAGCTGTCATTTATAACTCTGCAGGTTTGTGAATGACAGTGCCCCTGAGATCCTATCTTCAACTCTCTTTATTGTGAGCTGGCTGCAACACTGCAGGATTTCTTCAGGCCCTAGTGTGGTTCCGGCACGGCAAGCTGAGCCTTTGGTTAATTCCTCTTCCTGGTGGGAAATGAGAGTTAAATTTGCCCGTCCAGACACCTCCAGCTAGTCTCTCATGGGTTATCCCTATTCCTGTTCATCTTACTCAGAAATTGCAAACTGGGCCAAACAGGAGGTTAAAGGCACTCACTCTCCAAGTGGGGAGAGTGTTAGTAAGGCGTCTGGAATGTTGCACCCGAGTACCAGGGGACGAAAACTGAGACACATTTGAACACGTTTCCCGATCACACGGTGGATCATACTCTGGGTTCCACATGCATGTTTTAGCTGAAGGAAGAATCCCTTAAACCTGGAGAGTTGAGACCCATGGAATGGGTACCATGCAATATGACTTCAAAGGCTCTACATTTGCTCACTGAACCTCACCAATCCTATCACTGCTGCGTTTATGTCGCTGTACACATGCTTGATTCTCTTTTGGAGACATTTAAATCCATAGGTTTTAAGATTCTTACTAGTCAGGTATATTCTTCGGCGTTTAATATGGGGTGTTGAGTCCACTTCGTTGAGCAAGGAGTAGCTCTTTTCTATTACATATTTGGCTTATGGAACTGTATCTGTGCTAATTTCAATCTCTGGTTTTATGCAGCACCCCAACTCACCTTTCCCCTTAAGCAAGCATAAGTTCCTTTTCTACATTTGAGACCCTGTTCTGTTTTGTAATTCAGTTCCTGTGTAGCCAAGTTTACATTCCGTGTATTAGTGATATCTTATGATGTTTCTTTTTCTGTGTGACTTATTTCAATTAGAATCATCATACCTGAATCCACTCATTATGCTGCTACGGGCCTGATGACATAGATTACATTGCTTAGTGATATTGCATTGTACGTAAGTACCAAAACTTCTTTATCCATTTTTCGCTTTCTGCGATATTGAACTTGTACCGTAACGAGGTCTTGTAAACAGAGCTGGCCCAAACATTGGGGTGGCTGTGTCTTTTTGATTTTAATTTCCCTAAGCTATAGGACCATAAGTGTAAGTGCTCTCGGCTCTGTTGCTTTGTTTTTTCGATATTTCAGGAAACACCATACACTTCTCCAGAGTGGCTGTTGGCAATTTACATCTCGCCCATCAGCATAACAAGGATCCCAGTTCTCCATGGCCTGTCCTGCCTTTCTGGATTTTACACTTTTTTCAGATGGCCCTTTTGCCCGTGGGGCAGTGAGACTTCATTGTAGTGCAGATTTCCTTTGCAAGCTTGCTTGTTTGTCCAAAAAGGGCGTATGCGTTTTTTCCTGAATATATTCAGGAAAAAACGCATACGCCCTTTTTGGCCAAGTGCATCATTGTGGACGTTCTGCCTCTTTTCCTATGTTTTACATGCAATTCCAGTCTACCTCCTGAATTGGTATCCTGCAATGCTACCCCGCTTTCAAGTCCTCTTGACAGCCTTACTTCAACATATTTTTGGACGATAGCTGTCATTTATAACTCTGCAGGTTTGTTAATCACAGTGCCCCTGAACTCCCTTCTTCAATTCGCTTTCTTGTGAGTTGGCCGCAACACCGCAGGATTGCTTCAGGCCCTAGTGTGGTTCTGGCAAGGCATGCTGAGCCTTTGGTTAATTCCTCTTCCTGGTGGGAAATCAGAGTTAAATTTTCCCGTCCAGACACCTCCAGCTAGTCTCTCATTGTTTCTCCCTATTCCTGTTCATTTCCCGCAAAAAATTGCAAAGTGGGCCAAACAGGAGGTTACAGGCACTGACTCTCCAAGTGGGGAGAGTGTTAGTAAAGCGTCTGGAATGTTGCACCCGAGTACCAGGGACGAATACTGAGACACATTTGAACACGTTTCCCGATCACATGGTGGATCATACACTGCGTACCTCATGCATGTTTTAGCTGAAGGAAGAATCCCTTAAACCTGGAGAGTTGAGACCCATGGAATGGGTACCATGCAATATGACTTCAAAGGGCCTGCATTTTCTAACCGAACCTCACCAATCCTATCACTGCTCCGTTCATGCTGTTCTACACACGCTTGATTCTCTCTCGGAGACATATAAATCCATAGGTTTTAAGATTTTTACTAGTCAGTTATATTCTTAGGCGTTTAATATGGGGTGTTGAGTCCGCTTCGTTGAGCAAGGAGTAGCTCTTGTCTATTACATATTTGGCTTATGGAACGGTATCTGTGCTAATTTCAATCTCTGGTTTTATGCAGCACCCCAACTCACCTTTCCCTTAAGCAAGCATAAGTTGGTTTTCTATATTTGAGACCCAGTTCTGTTTTGTAATTCAGTTCCTGTGTAGCCAAGTTTACATTCCGTGTATTAGTGATACCTTATGATATTTCTTTTTCTGTGTGACATATTTCACTTAGAAGCATCGTACCTGAATCCACTCATTATGCTGCTACGGGCCTGATGACATAGATTTCATTGCTGAGTGATATTGCATTGTACGTAAGTACCACAAATTCTTTATCCATTTTTCGCTTTCTGTGATATTGAAATTGTACCGTAAATGAGGATCTTGTAAACAGAGCCGTCCCAAACGTTGGGGTGGCTGTGTTTTTTATTTGAATTTCCCTAAGCTATAGGAGCATAAGTGGAAGTGCCCTAGGCTCTGTTGCTTTGTTTTTTAGATGTTTCAGGAAACACCGTACACTTCTCCAGAGTGGCTGTTGGCAATTTACATCCCGCCCATCAGCATAACAAGGCTCCTAGTTCTCCATGGACTGTTCTGCCTTTCTGGATTTTACACTTTTTTCAGAAGGCCCTTTTGACCAGGGGGATGTGAGACTTCATTGTAGTGCAGATTTCCTTTGCAAGCTTGCTTGGTTGGCCAAAAAGGGCGTATGCGTTTTTTCCTGAATATATTCAGGAAAAAACGCATACGCCCTTTTTGGCCAAGTGCATCATTGTGGACGTTCTGCCTCTTTTCCTATGCTTTACATGCAATTCCAGTCTACCTCATGAAATCGGTTTCCTGCAATTCTGCCCCGCTTTCAAGTGCTCTTGGCAGCCTTACTTCAATATATTTTTGGACGATAGCTGTCATTTATATCTCTGCAGGTTTGTGAATGACAGTGCCCCTGAGCTCCTTTCTTCACCTCACTTTTTTGTGAGCTGGCCGCAACACCGTAGGATTGCTTCAGGCCCTAGTGTGGTTCCGGCACAGCAAGCTGACCTTTTGGTTAATTCCTCTTCCTGGTGGGAAATGAGAGTTAAATTTGCCTGTCTAGACACCTCCAGCTAGTCTCTCATTGGTTCTCCCTATTCCTGTTCATCCTCCACAGAAATTGCAAACTGGGCCAAACAGGAGGTTAAAGGCACTGACTCTCCAAGTGGGGAGAGTGTTAGTAAAGCGTCTGGAATGTTGCACCCGAGTACCAGGGGACGAAAACTGAGACACATTTGAACACGTTTCCCGATCACACGGCGGATCATACTCTGGGTTCCACATGCATGTTTTAGGTGAAGGAAGAATCCCTTAAACCTGGAGAGTTGAGACCCATGGAATGGGTACCATGCAATATGACTTGAAAGGGTCTGCATTTCCTCACCGAACCTCACCAATCCTATCACTGCTGCGTTTATGCCGCTATACACATGCTTGATTCTCTTTCGGAGACATATAAAGCCAAGGGTTTTAAGATTCTTACTAGTCAGGTATATTCTTAGGCGTTTAATATGGAGTGTTGAGTCCACTCGTTGAGCAAAGAGTAGCTCTTGTCTATTACATATTTGGCTTATGGAACGGTATCTGTGCTAATTTCAATCTCTTGTGTTATGCAGCACCCCAACTCACCTTTCCCCTTAAGCAAGCATAAGTTGGTTTTCTACATTTGAGACCCTGTTCTGTTTTGTAATTCAGTTCCTGTGTAGCCAAATTTACATTCCATGTAGTAGTGATATCTTATGATGTTTCTTTTTCTCTGTGACTTATTTCACTTAGAATCATCGTACCTGAATCCACTCATTATGCTGCTACGGGCCTGATGACATAGATTTCATTGCTGAGTGATATTGCATTGTACGTAAGTACCACAAATTCTTTATCCATTTTTCGCTTTCTGCGATATTGAACTTGTTCCGTGAACGAGGTTCTTTTAAACAGAGCCATCCCAAACTTTGGGGTGGCTGTGTCTTTTTGTTTTTAATTTCCCTAATCTATAGGACCATAAGTGGAAGTGCCCTAGGCTCTGTTGCTTTGTTTTTTAGATGTCTCAGGAAACACCATACACTTCTCCAGAGTGGCTGTTGGCAATTTACATCCCGCCCATCAGCATAACAAGGCTCCCAGTTCTCCATAGCCTGTCGTGCCTTTCTGGAGTTTACACTTTTTTCAGATGGCCCTTTTGACCGGGGGGCAGTGAGACTTCATTGTAGTGCAGATTTCCTTTGCAAGCTTGCTTGGTTGTCCAAAAAGGGCGTATGCGTTTTTTCCTGAATATATTCAGGAAAAAACACATACGCCCTTTTTGGCCAAGTGCATCATTGTGGACGTTCTGCCTCTTTTCCTATGCTTTACATGCAATTCCAGTCTACCTCCTGAAATCGGTTTCCTGCAATTCTGCCCCACTTTCTAGTCCTCTTGGCAGCCTTACTTCAATATATTTTTGGACGATAGCTGTCATTTATAACTCTGCAAGTTTTTGAATGACAGTGCCCCTGAGCTACTTTCTTCAACTCGATTTCTTGTGAGCTGGCCGCAACACCGCAGGATTGCTTTAGGCCCTAGTGTGGTTCTGGCATGGCACACTGAGCCTTTGGTTAATTCCTCTTCCTGGTGGGAAATGAGAGTTAAATTTGCCCGTCCGGACACCTACAGCTAGTCTCTCATTGGTTCTCCCTATTCCTGTTCATCTTCCACAGAAATTTTAGCTCTGTTTTTTAGATGATTTAGGAACCATCATACACTTCTCCAGAGTGGCTCTCAGCAGTTCACACACTGTCCATCAGCGTATAAAGGCTCCCTGTTCTCCATGGCCTGTCGTGCATTTCTGGTTTTTACAATTTTTTCGGATGGCCCTTTTGACCGGTGGGAAATGAGACTTCTTTGTTGTGCACATTTGCATTGCTTGCTTGCTTGGTTGCCCATAAAGTGCATATGCGTTTTTTCCTGGATATATTCAGGAAAAAACGCATACTCCCTTTTGGGCCAACTGCATCATTGTCGAAATTCTGCCGCTTTTCATGTGCTTTAAAGACGAGTCCAATCTATCTCTTGAAATCTGTTTCTTGCAATTCTGTCTTGCATTCAGATCCTCTTCTTTGCCTTACCTCAACATATTTTTGGACGTTAGTTTTCATTTATAACTCTGCAGGTTTGTGAATTGCAGTGACCCTGAGCTCCATTTTTTAAGTTGCTCTTTTGTGAGCTGGCCTCAAAACCGCAGGATTGCTTCAGGCCCTATTTTGGCTCCGGCGAGGTGGGCTGAGCCTTTTATTAATTCTTATTCTTAATGGGAAATTAGAGTGACATGTGCCCGTCCAAACCCCTACAACTATTCTCTCATTGGTTCCCCCTCTTCCCGTTCATCCTCCTCACAATTTGCAAAATGTGTGAAACAGAAGTTTAAATGTGCTGATTCTCTAAGTGGGGGAGATTCTAAGTAACGTGGCTAGAATGATGAACAGGAGCACCAGGAGAGGATAAATGAGGTGCATTTTAGACACATCTCCCGATCACATGGTGTACAGTCCTCTGGGTTTTCCATGCATGTTTTAGCTGTAGGAAGATTCCTTGAATCTGCAGATTTGGGACCCATTGAATGGGTACCAGGTAGTATTACTTTAAAGGGTGTGCATTTCCTCACCCAACCTCACATTTCTCTTAGCGCGAACAGTTTCCAGCCTTATGTCTCATCCTGCTGTGGGTCTAGATGTGTTCAATCCATGTTGCATCACCGTCCCTGAGGAAAAGTTGTAAGAGGTTTTCTCTGTCTCTCTGTCGTTTACTTTTTTCAATTTATTACTATATTGGTTACAGCTGATTTTCAAAGCACTGTTTCTTGCTGCTGTACATCCACTTGATTCACATACAGAGAGACATCAATAAATTCTTCTTCAGATTCTTACCAGTCATAGATATTCTTTTCCGGTGACTTGAGTGTGCTGAGTGCAGTTCTTTTAGCTACCGTGTAGGCCTTGTTGATTATCAGTTTGGTATTTGGAATGGTATCTTTGCTAATTTCAACCTCCTGGATGATGCCTCACCCCTCCCCACCTTTCCCGGTTAGCAGCCTTACGCGTGTTTTCTACATATTTGACTATGTTTTTGTTTTGTAATTTATTTCATGTGTAGTCATTTTGGATTCCACCTTTAAGTGATATCTTATGATATGTGTCTTTTTCTTTTTGAATTATGTCACTTAGAATGATCATACATAACTCCTCCGGAGTTGTTACACCTGGCCATATTTCATTGATTTCTAGGCTGAGTAATATTCCACTCTACATAAGTACCACATCTCTATCCATTTTTTCCCTCCAGAGACATTTAAGTTATATCCTAGTCGAGGATCTTTTAAACAGAGAGGCAGTAAACATTGGGGTGCCTGTGTCCTCTCGATTTTTGTTTTTCCCAAGATATACGCCCATGAGTGCAAGTGCCCTATGCTCTGTAGCTCATTTTTTAGATGCTTTAGTAAACACAAAACACTTCTCCAGAATGGCCGTTGGCAATATACATTTCCACTATAAGCCTCACAGGGCTCCCTCTTCTCCTTGCCCTGTCCTGCATTTCTGGTGTTTACACTTTATGACGATGGCTCTTCTGACTGATGCGAAGTGATATCTTTTGTAGTATTGATTTCCAGTGCCCACCTGTTTGGTTGGCTAAAAAAGTGTATGCCCTTTTCTTGAATATATACAGAAAAAAACGCATACAGCCTTTTTGGCCAACTGCAATGTTGGCAATGTTCAGCCCCTTTTTTGTGCTTAATGGCGAGTCCTTTCTACCTCCTCAAATCCCTTTCCTGCCATTCTCCCTTGCTTACCAATCCTTTTCTCTGACTTTCCTCAAGACATTTTTCAGTGATAGATATTTTCAACTCTGCAGTTTCATGAATTTTACTGCCCCTGAGTTCCATTGTTCAACTTGTGTTTATGGGAACTGGCCACAAAGCAGTGGGATTTCCTCAAGCCCTATACTGTTTCCATGGGCAACCCTAGCCTTTGGTCAATTCATCTTCCTGATTGGAAATTAGAGTGACATGTGCCTGTCTGAACACTTAGGACTTGTCTCTCATTGTTCTTCAAACTTCCGCTTCATCCACTGGACAAATTCCAAACTGTACGCAACAGGATGTTGACAGCGCTGACATCTCCAAGTGGGGAGACTGTTAGTAAAGACGCTGGAGGGGTGAACCCGAGCACCAGGAGATGAGGAGATGAGATGCCTTTTCCAAACTCTTCCTGATCAGATTGTATACCATCCTCTGGGTGTGACAGACATGTTTTAGCAGTAGGAAGAGTCCCATTCATGTAAGGAGAACACCAGGGCTTTTTCAAAATCAGTGTCTCCCCGAAACCCAAACTGGGGAATTTTTTAAGCTACGGCTACACATATGTTCATTAAGGGCCTTGGGAAGTAGGCAGAGTCCAAACTTTAGATGATTGAAGTCTTCAGGGTCAGAAGCACTCACCACCGACTTCCCTTAGGTTACACTTTAACTGTCATTGATAGATGATGTCAATAAAAATATCTATTCTTTTTCCGATTATTTCCCCTTATAGGTTATTGCAAAATATTGAGTGTAGTTCCCTGTGCTATACAGTAGTTCCTTGTTGATGATCTATTTTATACATAGCAGTGTGTATGTGTTAATTCCAAACTGTTAATTTATCCCTCCTCCCACCTTTCCCCTTTGGTAATAATAAATTATAAGATTTTATACTTCTCAGAAATGGGGGAGCTGAAAGAGAGGTATCATTTTCAATGGAAAAGCATTTAAAACAAGATTGAAGCTTTAACCAAGATTATTAGATGTACATCCTTGGAAAGAAATCACTTCATTTCTCTAATATTGACCTGACAAATAAGACAAACCTTTTCACTGAACTTGCTTATAATAAAGTGATGGAAATATCAAATGGAAGTGTTAGAAACATCTTATTTTACCTGAGCCTTATAAACTGTTCTATGTTAACTACAGTTTGGCTCACACATCTGTTCATTGAAGTTACAATAGTCTCAATTTCTGTTACTGATCCTCCAGAGTGGACCCCAACAAGTGTCCCCCTGCCCAGTGTCATTGGGGCCAACAGATCGAGACTGAGTTTGGTTCACAAGCAAAGGAAGCTTTATATTTTGATCAGAGAATGGAGAGGTGAGAGCATGCACTACCCCGTGGGCTGTGGGCTGGGCTGCTGTGTAGAGATCCTGTCAGAGTCAGTGGGAGGGAGGGGGCGGAGCTCTCGAGGGCCAGGTTGGCTGCAGCTCAGGCTCTATATCTCGGAGTCTGCACTGGGCCCCAGGAGCTGAGGTGTCGACCCAGCCATTCTGCACTAGGAAATCTGGTCTGAAGTGCCGGGTGTGGAACCTCTGCATGCGGGACCCTAGGAGCACGTGAAATTAGACAAAGCACAAAGGATCAAAAAGGTCAGACTTGACTTTATTGCCCAGATTCTATTTTTATCTCCCAGGGATTTTTAATGGGCTTTGCTGGGGACAAACCCCTCCTCTGCCTTTTGTCCCGTTCCTCATTCTTGGAGTGCTGAGGGTGCAGACCCTTCTTCTGTAACTGCTGAGTGCTGAGTTGGGAGCCCTCATACCAGGGGACGAGAGTCAGAACTTCTCCCCAGCAGCCTCCAGGTGACGTTGATTGGCCCCAGGACCCCTGCCTCCCTGCTCGTCCGCCTGAGCACCAGCATTGGAAGTGTTATAGACTCTAATGACCTTTAAGGGTCCAGGAAAGAGATGTGCAGAGACGCTGTGGGGGCCGGTTTCACCCCGCCCCACATTTGTTCGGCCACCTTAGGCTGACCGTTTCTGCCAGCCTAGATGCTCTGACCAGTAGTCTGCTCTTTCTTCAATTAGGCCCCTGAATTAACGTAAAAACAGCACCAGGTGTCAGAGCCCTGCCCGCTCCACTCCCAGACAGTCCAGGGTCAGTGGTGATCAAGGACCATGATGGCCACTGAGTCAACAGCCTTTTGAAGTAAACAGGAGTCCAGCCGGTCTTATTGGCCACCATCATCACGGTGTCTGTAGGCTTTTCTATGGTGACAGTGTGATATACGGTTCCCCCGCCAAGTTTATTAGCTCCCCTCCGGGTGCAGTAAGTCCTGCAAGCAGTAGTCTACTCCTTCGGGACACACTATTGTTGTTTTATGAGAGAAACTCCAGGTCAAGTGATGTTCACACGAGTCGTCATGGTGCCCTGTTGCCCCCGGTTATCTCTCTGGATGTTGGAGTTGGAGGGCCTCCTCACTCGAGGTCGGTGTGCCCACGGAGCGAACCCTGCAACTTCAGGGCATGGTTGGTGATTAGGATCACCACGTGGGGTCCTTTTCCCTTAGGAGGGAGGTGGCCTTTTGGGCTGCTGATTTCCAGGTTTTTAGATACCGCCAGTATCTTGGCCAGATGTGGCAGTGGGCCAAGCCCCTTGGTGACTGTAGTTTATCCTACTTGGATGGCATTCTTGCATTGTTCCATTTCAAGTGGTCCCAGTTTTTGCACTCATTCTGCAATGGCGATTCACCTTTCACCGGGAGTGTAAAGGTCAAAGGGTTTAGCTCAATTAGGGAGTTCCAGGGCAAGGGTCTGAATTGACTGCTCTTTCCATTCTTGAAAGGCCACTTCTGGATTCTGTTCAAAAGGATCATCATCTTTTCCTTTCAGTGTTTCATATAGAGGCCCAGCTAGTAGACTGTAGTTAGGGATCCAGAAGCAGCAAACCCTGGCCTCCCCAGGAACACCTAAGCTGTCTTCTCGTTTTAGAAAGGGGTAAGGCTGCAAATGGTTTCTTCCTTTTCCTGGGATGGGATTCTCTGACCTTGTGTGAGAATGAAGCCCAGGCAGGTCACCGCAGTCTGTGATATTTGAGCTTTTTCTTGGACAACTTCTATCCTTTATTGGCTTGGTAGTTCAGAGGCCTCCTTAGTAGGGCTGGCGATCAGAATGTCATCTGCATATTGAAGGAGGGTTTCCTTTTCCAGAGGTAGAACTTTTCGGTCTTTAGCTAAGCTTTCCCCAAAGATGGTGTGGGAATTTTTGAACCCTTGGGGCAAGACGGCCCGGAAGTATTGTTTTAGTTGTATGTTGAGTCCTGCCACTCACAAGCCAAAATTTCTTGTGACTCTGGGACTAATGGAATACAAAAGAAGGCATCATTGAAGACTAATACAGAATACCATGTCCTGGTGGTTGGTAGAATGACCAGCAGGGTGTAGGAATCAGGAGCAACTGGAGGTATATCCTCGGTGGCTTCACTGACTGTCCTGACATCGTTTACCAGGTCCCCAGCAGCCCATGGGGCTCTCGTGGTCAGGTCAATCCCAGGATATGGAGCTCTCCTGGGCAGGTATCCCACCCCCAACCCAGCCCACGGGGCTCTCATGGTCAGGCCCCTCCCAGGATACAGAGCTACCCTTGCAGGTACCGTGGCAGGGCTGGGCACACAGGAACCGTGCACATAGCCCTCATTGAAGAGCACCCCCAGCTCACCTGTCGCTCAGAGCTGACACAGAGCACCTCAGAGCAGGACTTGAACTAACAGACAGCAGCTCCAACAGGTCTGTGACCCTGGGCATCACTCTGTGTGGCCTCCCTCCACCTGGTCTTCCAGAGACTTCCACTGCACCCAGGGCACCAGGCCTCTGTCTCCAACCACCACCCACCCCTCCTCTCCCTGACTCCTGGGTTCCTCTCATTAGGAGAGGGTTTTCTTGAAGTTGTCTCCCACTCATGGGCCAGATAAAATGATTAGAAAACAAGCCAAAGCTGCAGCCCCTTGTCTATCCTGACTCTCAGGAGCCCACACCTGTTCCTTGGACCAGGCCGGTTCAGCAAGTTCCATTTTCTGCAACTGTGAGCCCCTGAGGGGTGATGATTGGCTGACCTGGCAGTGCCGGCCAGCCCTCCCCAGGTGTGCCTGGGTTGAGATCAATATAAATACCACTCCAGGCAGCAAAAGCCCGTGCAGCTGTGCCTGACGCCATTTTCTCTGCCCTGTCAGCAGTCTCTGGGCTGGGCTGGTGGGAGGGAGTGAGAGGCCATGGCTTTGTGGGTGGCCCAGTGTGAGTGTGGCTCTGCTGGACTTTCTGCAGCAGTTGCCAGGCTGCCACCTGCTAAAGAAGAGGATGTGTCACCCATACCTGCTGCTGGAATGTCTCCCTGGGCAGAGGTGAGGAAGGAAAAAAGCAGTGGGGGCAGGGACAGGACGGGTATCTCAGGCAGGGAAATGGAAATCTTCCAGAAGAGCACCCAGGGCCAGGACCATCTTGGCTGGCCTGCAGGCACCAAGTCAGCTGGCATGCTGTCACTCGTGTGGCTCCATGGCCCTTCCTCTAGGCTTTCAAGTCCTTGTATATATTCAGGTGTTTTACCTGGGAAGGGTGGGAACAGTTCAGCAGCAACTGGCCTGGGGCTCAGCTCACGTTTACTCACAGATGCCTCGGCACGGTGCCCCAGCTTTGTAATGAGGAAGCTTGTTGTGTGGGGGCTGCTGGCTGAATGGGAGACGATTCCCCACCACTGACCAACTTCAGAATTGTTTACAACTGGAGCAAGTGCCCTGATACGGTTTTCCTCTGAGTAACTGGTGGGTTCTGTTTTTTTTTTCTCTTTTTCGTTTTTGGTTCAAGGTAGATTTTATTCCTCTTTTTTGTATTTACAGATATAAGCATGGAAATAATTTATTCATATAAATACATGTATGTGAAGGGAATAATTGTTTTTTCTGTTTTATTTTTTAAATTTTATTTCTTTTTAATTTTGAATTTTATTTTATATTTTTATACAGCAGGTTCTTATTGGTTATCTATTTTATACATATAAATGTTTACATGCCAATCCCAATCGCTCAACTCCTCCCACCACCACCCCTCCAAGAGCTTTCCCCCCTTGTTGTCCATACGATTGTTGTCTACATCTGTTGCTCTATTTATGCCTTGCAAAATGGTTAATCTGTACAGTTTTTCTTTCCACATAGATGCATGAATATACAAGATTTGTTTTTCTCTTTCTGACTTACTTCACTCTGTATGACAGTCTCTAGATCCATCGACGTCTCTACAAATGACCCAATTTCATTCCTTTCATGGCTTAGTAATATTCCATTTTATATATGTACCACATCTTTATGCATTCGTCTGTCTGTGGGCATTTAGGTTGCTTCCATTACCTCGATATTGTAAATAGTGATGCAATGAACATTGCGGTGAATGTCTCTTTTTGATTTATGGTTTTGTCTGGGTATATGTCCAGTACTGGGATTGCTGTATCATATGGTAATTCTATTATTAGTTTCTTAAGAAACTCCATATTGTTCTCCATAGTGACTGTATCAATGTATATTCCCAACAATAGTGGAAGAGGCTTCCTTTTCTCCACACCCTTTCCAGCATTTGTTGTTTGTAGATTTTCAGATGATGCCCATTCTAACAGGTGTGAGGTGATACCTCATTGTTGAGTCCATTTCGTTGAGCAAGGGGTAGGTCTTGTCTATTACATATTTGGCTTATGGAACGGTATCTGTGCTAATTTCAAACTCTGGTTTTATACAGCACCCCAACTCACCTTTCCCCTTAAGCAAGCATAAGTTGGTTTTCTACACTTGAGACCCTGTTCTGTTTTGTAATTCAGTTCATGTGTAGCCAAGTTTACATTCCGTGCATTAGTGATACCTTATGATGTTTCTTTTTCTGTGTGACTTATTTCACTTAGAATCATCGTGCCTCAATCCACTCATTATGCTGGTACAGGCCTGGTGACACAGATTTCATTGCTGAGTGGTATTCTGTTGTACGTAACTACCGCAACTTCTTTATCAATTATTTATTCTCTGGGATATTTAACTTGTACCATAGAAGAGGTTCCTGTAAACAGAGCCGTCCCAAATTTTGGGGTGGCTGTGTCTTTTTGATTTTAGTTTCCCTAAGCTATAGGACCATAAGTGGAAATGCCCTAGACTCTGTTGCTTTGTTTTTGAGATGTATCAGGAAACACCATACACTTCTCCAGAGTGGCTGTTGGCAATTTACATCCCGCCCATCAGCATAACAAGGCTCCTTTTTCCCCATGGCCTGTCTTGCCTTTCTGGATTTTACACTTTTCACAGATGGCCCTTTAGACCGGGGGGAAGTGGCACTTCATAGTAGTTCGGATTTCCATTGCAAGCTTGCTTGGTTTGCCAAAAAGGGCGTATGTGTTTCTTCCTGAATATATTCAGGAAAAAACTCATATGCCGTTTTTTGCCAAGTGCATCATTGTCGATGTTCTGCCGCTTTTCCTATGCTTTAAATGCAAATCCAGTCTACCTCCTGAAATTGGTTTCCTGCAATTCTGCCCCGCTTTCAAGTCCTCTTCGCAGCCTTACTTCAATATATTTTTGGAAGTTATCTGACATTTATAACTCTGCAGGCTTGTGAATTACAGGGCCCCTGAGCTCCTTTCTTCAACTCGCTTTCTTGTGAGCTGGCCGCAAACCGGCAAGGCTGCTTCAGGCCATAATCTGCTTCTGGCAGGGCACGCTGAGCCTTTGTTTAATTCCTCTTCCTGGTGGGAAATGAGTGTTAAATATGCCCGTCCAGACACCTACCTCACTCTCAACCCCTTGGTGATGTGGGTCCTCTGGTTTGTGGCCACCTTTGGTGGGTTCCTCACCTTTCGATGATGTGGCCCCACTAGTGTGAGGACACTCCTGCCTGGTTCTCATCCACGTGGTTATGTGGAACCCCTGGTGAGAGTCTGTTCCTGGCTGTGTTCCTCACCCTTCTGTGAGGGAGACCCTCTGCTGATAGGTCACTCCTGCATGGCTGGCACACATTGCCTTGGTGAAGTCAGCCTTGTGGTGGCAGTTGGAGCGTGCTGGGAATCTCCTCCCCCCGGTGATGAGGGCCCTCTTGCGTCAGGCCCTAACTGCTGGGCTCACCAACTTTTCTTAGTGAGCCCAGTGATGCTTTGGCACTCCTCTTAGGATCCCATCTCCATGGGGATGTGGGCCTTCTGCTCTGAGGTCCCAACGGCTGGGTTGTTCACATTTTCATCATGTGGGCTCTCTGGTGTTAGTTCACAGAGGCCTGGATCCCATAGCCTCTGTGCTCTTGGCCGCCTGCTGGGAGGTTCCAACTGCTGGATTCCTCACTTTTTTAATTTTTTGGGCCCTCTGTTGTGAGGATCCTCCTGCCTGCCTCACTCCCAGCCCCTTCGTGATGTGTGTCGTCTGGTTTGAGGCCACATGTGCTGGGTTCCTCACCTTTCGATGATGTGGGACCAATGGTCTTAGGAGACTCCTGCCTGGTTCCCATCCCCTTGGTGATGTGGGCCCTCTGTTGAGAGTCTGATCCTGGCTGGGTTCCACACCCATCTGTGAGGTGGGCCTTCTGCTGTGAGGTCACTCCTGCCTGGCTTGCTCACCTCGCCTTGTGGACATGAGCCCTCTGGTGGCACTTGGAGCCTGCTGGGAGCCTCCTCCCCTCGGTGATGAGAGCCCTCTGGCGTCAGGCCCTAACTGCTGGGCTCCCCACATTTTGTGATGTGCGCCCAGTGGTGCGAGGACACTCCAGCCAGGTTCACATCCCCATGGGGATGTGGGCCTTCTGCTCTGAGGTCCCAACGCCTGGGTTGCTCACAGTTTCATGATGTGGGCTCTCTGCTGTTAGTTCACTCCTGCCTGCATCCCATAGCTTCTGTGCTCTCGGCCGCCTGCTGGGAGGTTCCAACTGCTGGATTCCTCACCTTTCTTATTCTTTGGGTGCTCTGTTTTTAGGCTACTCCTGCCTGCCTCACTCCCATTCCCTTTGTGATATGTGTCCTCTGATTTGAGGCCACATGTGCTGGGTTCCGCACCTTTCGATGATGTGACCCCACTGGAGGGAAGACAGTCCTGACTGGTTCCCATCCCCTTGCTGATGTGGGCCCTCAGGTGAGAGTCTGATCCTGGCTGGGTTCCTCACCCTTCTGTGAGGTGGGCCCTCTGCTGTGAGGTCAATCATGCCTATCTGGCGCACGTCACCTTGGTGACGTGGGCCCTCTGGTGGCAGTTGGAGTGTGCTGGGATCCTCCTCCCCTCGGTGATGAGGGCCCTCTTGCCTTAGGCCATAACTGCTGGGCTCCCCACATTTTCTGATGTGCGCCAAGTGAGTGAGGACACTCTTGCCAGGTTCCCATCCCCATGGGGATATGGGCCTTCTGCTCTGAGGTCAAAACGGCTCGCTTGCTCACAGTACCATGATGTGGGTCCTCTACTATGAGTTCACTCTGGCAAGGATCCCTTATCATCGGTGCTCTGAGCCGCCTGCTGGGAGGTTCCAACTGCTGGATTCCTCAACTTTTTTATTCTATGTGCCCTCTGTTGTGAGGCTCCTCCTGCCTGCCTCACTGCCAGCCCCTTGGTGATGACTGTCCTATGGCTTGAGGCCACATGTGCTGCGTTCCTCACCTTTCGATGATGTGGCCCCACTCGTGTGAGGACACTCCTGCCTGGTTCCCATCCCCTTGGTGAGGTGGGCCCTCTGGCAAGAGTCTAATGCTGGCTGGGTTCCTCAACGTTCTGTGAGGTAGGCCCTCTGCTGTGAGGTCACTCCTGCCTGGCTGGCACACATCACCTTGGAGACGTGAGCCCTCTGGTGGCAGTTGGAGCATGCAGGGTGCCTCCTCCTCTCGGTGATGATGGCCCTCTGGCGTCAGGCCCTAAATGGTGGGCTCCCCACATTTTCTCATGTGCTCCCAGTGGTGCGAGGACACTCCAGCCAGGTTCCCATTCCCATGGGGATGTTGGCCTTCTGCGCTGAGGTCCCAACGCCTGGGTTGCTCACAGTTATATGATGTGGGCCCTCTGATGTGAGTTCACTGTGGCCTGAATCCCATAGCCTCGGTGTTCTGGCCCGCCTGCTGGAAGGTCTAAATGCTGGAATCCTCACGTTTTTTATATTATGTGCCCTGTGTTGTGAGGCTACTCCTGCCTGCCTCACTCCAAGGCCCTTGGTGATGTGGGTCCTCTGGTTTGAGGACACATGTGCTGGGTTCCTCACCTTAAGATGATGAGACCCCACTGGTGTGAGGATAATCCTGACTGGTTCCCATCCCCTTTGTGATGTGGGCCCTCTGGTGAGAGTCTGATCCTGGCTGGGTTCCTCACCCATCTGTGAGGTGGGCCCTCTACTATCAGGTAACTCTTGCCTGGCTGGCTCACCTCGCCTTGTGGACCTGAGCCCTCTGGTGGCACTTGGACCCTGCTGGGAGCCTCCTCACCTCTGTGATGAGGGCCCTCTGACGTCAGGCCCTAACTGCTGGGCTCCCCAACTTTTCTTAGTGAGCCCAGTGATGCTCAGGCACTCCTCTTAGGTTCCCATCTCCATGGGGATGTGGGCCTTCTGCTCTGAGGTCCCAACGGCTGGGTTGATCACAATTTCATGATGTGGGCTCTCTGGTGTTAGTTGACTGTGGCCTGGATCCCATAGCCTCTGTGCTCTGGGCCGCCTGCTGGGAGGTTCCAACTGCTCGATTCCTCAACTTTTGTATTCTATGGGTCCTGTGTTGTGATGCTCCTCCTGCCTGCCTCACTCGCAACCCCTTCGTGATGTGGGTCCTCTGGTTTGAGGCTACATGTGCTGGGTTCCGCAACTTTCAATGATGTGGCCCCACTGGTGTGAGGACACTCCTGCCTGGTTCCCATCCCCTTGGTGATGTGGGCCTTCTGGTGAAGTCTTATCATGGCTGGGCTCCTCACTCTTCTGTGAGGTAGGCCCTCTGCTGTGAGGTCAATCCTGCCTGACTTGCACACATCACCTTGGCGACGTGGGCCCTCTGTTGGCACATGGAACCTGCTGGGAGCCTCCTGTCCTCGGTGATGACGGCCCTCTAGCATCAGGCTCTAACTGCTGGGCTCCCCACGTTTTCTGATGTGAGCCCAGTGATGCCAGGACACTCCTGTCAGGTTCCCATCCCCATGGGGATGTGGGCTTTCTGCTCTGAGGTCCCAACGCCTGGGTTGCTCACAGTTTCATGATGTGGGCTCTCTGGTGTTAGTTCACTCCTGCCTGCATCCCATAGCTTCTGTGCTCTCGGCCGCCTGCTGGGAGGTTCCAAATGCTGGATTCCTCACCTTTTTTATTCTTTGGGCCCTCTGTTTTTAGGCTACTCCTACCTGCCTCACTCCCATCCCCTTTGTGATGTATGTCCTCTGATATGAGGCCACATGTGCTGGGTTCCTCACCTTTCGATGATGTGGCCCCACTGGTGGGAGGACAGTCCTGACTGGTTCCCATCCCCTTGTTGTTGTGGGCCCTCTGGTGAGAGTCTCATCCTGCCTCGGTTCCTCACCCTTCTGTGAGATAGGCCCTCTGCTGTGAGGTCACTACTGCCTGGCTGGCGCATGCCACCTTGTAGACGTGGGCCCTCTGTTGGCAGTTGGAACCTGCTGGGAGTCTCCTCCCCTCAGTTATGAGGGCCCCCTGGCGTCAGGCCCTAACTGCTGGGCTCCTAACATTTTCTGATATGTGCTAAGTGGTGCAAAGCCACACCTGCCAGGTTCCCATCCCAATGGGGATGTGGGCCTTCTGTTCTGAGGTCCCAACGGCTGGGCTGCTCACAGGTTCATGATGTGGGCCCTCTGCTGTGAGTTCACTGCGGCCTGGATCCCATAGCCTCGGTGCTCTGGGCCACTTGCTGGGAGGTTCCAACTGCTCGATTCCTCAACTTTTATATTCTATGGACCCTGTGTTGTGAGGCCGGTTCTGCCAGCCTCATTCCGACCCCTTGGTGATGTGGTTCCTCTATTTGAGGACACATGTGCTGGGATCCTCACCTTTCAATGATGTTGTCCCACTGGTGTGGGGACACTCCTGCCTGGTTCCCATCCCCTTGGTGATGTGGGCCCTCTGGTGAGAGTCTGATCCTGGCTGTGTTCCTCACCCTTCTGTGAGGTGGGCCCTCTGCTGTGAGGTCACTCCTGCCAGGCTGGCACACATCGCCTTGGCGACGTTGGCCCTCTGGTGGCAGCTGGAGCCTGCTGGGAGCCTCCTCCTCTCGGTGATGAGTGCCCTCTAGCGTCAGGCCCTAACTTCTGAGCACCCCACGTTTTCTGATGTGAGCCCAGTGATGCCAGGACACTTCTGTCATGTTCCCATCACCATGGGGATGTGGGCCTTCTGCTCTGAGGTCCCAATGTCTGGGTTCATGATGTGGGCTGTCTGGTGTTAGTTCACTCTGGCCTGGATCCCCTAGCCTCTGTGCTCTGGGCCGCCTGCTGGGAGGTTCCAACTGCTGGATTCCTCACCTTTCTTATTTTTGGGCCCTCTGTTATGAGGCTCCTCCTGCCTGCCTCACTCCCAGCCCCTTGGTGATGTGTGTCCTATGGTTTGAAGCCACATGTTCTGGGTTCCTCACCTTTAGATGATGTGGCCCTACTCATGTGAGGACACTCCTGCCTGGTTCAATTCAATTTGGTGATGTGGGCCCTCTGGTGTGAGTCTGATCCTGACTGGGTTCGTCACACTTCTCTGAGGTGGGCCCTCTGCTGTGAGGTCATTCGTGCCTGGTTGGCACACATCGCCTTGGCGACGTCAGCCCTCTGGTGGCAGTTGGAGCCTGCTGGGAGCCTCCTTCCCTTGGTGATGAGGGTCCTCTGGCGTCAGGCCCTAACTGCTGGTCGCCCAAAATTTTCTGATATGTTCTCAGTGGTGCGAGGACACTCCTACCAGATTTCCATCCCCATGGGGATGTGGGCCTCCTGCTCTGAGGTCCCAATGGCTGGGTTGCTCAGTTTCATGACATGGGCCCTCTTCTGTGAGTTCACTGTGGCCTGGATCCCATAGCCTCAGTGCTCTGGGCCACCTGCTGGGAGGTTCCAAATGCTGGATTCCTCACTTTTTTATTCTATGGGCCCAGTGTTGTGAGGCTACTCCTGCCTGCCTCACTCCGAGGCCTTTGGTGATGTGGGTCCTCTGGTTGGAGGACACATGTGCTGAGTACCTCACCTTTCGATGATGTGGCCCCACTGGTGTGAAGACACTCCTGCCTGGTTCCCATCCCCATGGTGATGTGGGCCCTCTGGTGAGAGTCTGATGTTGGCTGGGTTTCTCACCCTTCTGTGAGGTGGGACCTCTGCTGTTGGGTAACTCCTGCCTGGCTTGCTCACGTTGCCTTGGCAATGTGAGCCCTCAGGTGGCAGTTGGAGCCTGCTGGGAATCTCCGCCCCTCAGTTATGAGAGCTCTGGATAAAACACATATGCCCTTTTTTGCCAAGTGCATTATTTTCCAAGTTCTGTCTCTTTTCCTATGCTTTAAGAGCGACTCCCGTGTACCTTCTGAAATCGGTTTCCAGCAATCTGCCCCGCATTCAAGTCCTCTTCGCAGCCTTACTTCAGTATAATTTTGGATGATAGCTGTCATTTATAACTCCGCAGGTTTGTGAATTACAGTGCCCATGAGCTCCTTTCTTCAACTCTCTTTCTTGTGAGCTGGCCTCAACACCGCATGATTCCTACAGGCCCTAGCGTGGTTCCGGCATGACATGTTGAGCCTTTGTTTAATTCCTCCTCCTGGTGGGAAATGAGAGTTAAATTTGCCTGTCCAGACACCTCCAGCTAATCTCTCATTGGTTCTCCCTATTCCTGTTCATTTCCCACAGAAATTGCAAACTGGGCCAAACAGGAGGTTAAAGGCACTGACTCTCCAAGTGGGGAGAGTGTTAGTAAAGCATCTGGAATGTTGCACCCGAGTACCAGGGACAAAAACTGAGACACATTTGAACACGTTTCCAGATCACATGGTGGATCATACTCTGCGTGCCATATGCATGTTTTAGCTGAAGGAAGAATCCCTTAAACCTGGAGAGTTGTGACCCATGGAATGGGTACCATGCAATATGACTTCAAAGGGTCTGCATTTGCTCACCGAACTTCACCAATCCTATCACTGCTGCGTTTATGCTGCTGTACACATGCTTGATTCTCTTTCGGAGACGTATAAATCCATAGGTTTTAAGATTCTTACTAGTCAGGTATATTCTTAGGCGTTTAATATGGGGTGTTGAGTCCACTTCATTGAGCAAGGAGTAGCTCTTGTCTATTACATATTTGGCTTATGGAACGGTATCTGTGCTAATTTCAATCTGGTTTTATGCAGCACTCCAACTCACCTTTCCCCTTAAGCAAGCATAAGTTGGTTTTCTACATTTGAAACCCTGTTCTGTTTTGTAATTCAGTTCCTGTGTAGCCAAGTTTACATTCCGTGTAGTAAAGATATCTTATGATGTTTCTTTTTCTGTGTAACTTATTTCACTTAGAATCATCGTACCTGAATCCACTCATTATGCTGCTACGGGCCTGATGACATAGATTTCATTGCTGAGTGATATTGCATTGTACGTAAGTACCAAAACTTCTTTATCCATTTTTCGCTTTTTTGTGATATTGAAATTGTACAGTAAATGAGGTTCTTGTAAATAGAGCCATCCCAAGCTGTACGGTGGCTGTGTTTTTTATTTTAATTTCCCTAAGCTATAGGACCATAAGTGGAAGCGCCCTAGGCTCTGTTGCTTTGTTTTTTAGATATTTCAGGAAACACCATACACTTCTCCAGAGTGGCTGTTGGCAATTTACATCTCGCCCATCAGCATAACAAGGCTCCCAGTTCTCCATAGCCTGTCCTGCCTTTCTGGATTTTACACTTTTTGCAGATGGCCCTTTTGACCGGGGGGCTGTGAGACTTCATTTTACTGCAGATTTCATTTGCAACCTTGCTTTGTTGGCCAAAAATGCCGTATGCGTTTTTTCCTGAATATATACAGGAAAAACGCATACGCCCTTTTTGGCAAAGTGCATCATTGTGGACGTTCTGCCTCTATTCCTATGCTTTACATGCAATTCCAGTCTACCTCCTGAAATCGGTTTCCTGCAATTCTGCCCCGCTTTCAAGTCCTCTTGGCAGCCTTACTTCAATATATTTTTGGACGATAGCTGTCATTTATAACTCTGCAGTTTTGTGAATCACAGTGCCCCTGAACTCCCTTCTTCAACTCGCTTTTTTGTGAGCTGGCCGCAACACCGCAGGACGGTTCAGGCCCTACTGTGGTTCCGGCATGGCATGTTGAGCCTTTGGTTAATTCCTCTTCCTGGTGGGAAATGAGAGTTAAATTTTCCCGTCCAGACACCTCCAGCTAGTCTCTCATTGGTTCTCCCTATTCCTGTTCATCTTCCGCAGAAATCGCAAACTGGGCCAAACAGGACGTTAAAGGCACTGACTCTCCAAGTGGGGAGAGTGTTAGTAAAGCGTCTGGAATGTTGCACCCGAGTAGCAGGGGACGAAAACTGAGACACATTTGAACACGTTTCCCGATCACACGGTGGATCATACTCTAGGTTCCACATGCATGTTTTAGCTGAAGGAAAAATCCCTTAAACCTGGAGAGTTGAGACCCATGGAATGGGTACCATGCAATATGACTTCAAAGGGTCTGCATTTGCTCACCGAACCTCACCAATCTTATAACTGCTGAGTTTATGCTGCTGTACACACGCTTGATTCTCTTTTAGAGACATGTAAATACATAGGTTTTAAGATTCTTACTAGTCAGGTATATTCTTAGGCGTTTAATATGGGGTGTTGAGTCCACATCGTTGAGCAAGGAGTAGCTCTTGTCTATTACATATTTGGCTTATGGAACGGTATCTGTGCTAATTTCAATCTCTGGTTTTATGCAGCACCCCAACTCACCTTTCCCCTTAAGCAAGCATAAGTTGGTTTTCTACATTTGAGACCCTGTTCTGTTTTGTAATTCAGTTCCTGTGTAGCCAAGTTTACATTCCGTGTATTAGTGATATCTTATGATGTTTCTTTTTCTGTGTGACTTATTTCTCTTAGAATCATCGTACATGAATCCACTCATTATGCTGCTACGGTCCTGATGATATAGATTTCATTGCTGATTTATATTGCATTGTACGTAAGTACCACAACTTCTTTATCCATTTTTCGCTTTCTGTGATATTGAAATTGTACCGTAAACGAGGATCTTGTAAACAGAGCCGTCCCAAACTTTGGGGTGGCTGTGTTTTTTATTTTAATTTCCCTAAGCTATAGGACCATAAGTGGAAGTGCCCTAGGCTCTGTTGCTTTGTTTTTTAGATGTTTCAGGAAACACCATACACTTCTCCAGAGTGGCTGTTGGCAATTTACATCCCGCCCATGAGCATAACAAGGCTCCCAGTTCTCCATGGCCTGTCCTGCCTTTCTGGATTTTACACTTTTTTCAGATGGCCCTTTTGCCCGGGGGGCAGTGAGACTTCATTGTAGTGCAGATTTCCTTTGCAAGCTTGCTTGGTTGGCCAAAAAGGGCGTATGCGTTTTTTCGTGAATATATTCAGGAAAAAACGCATACGCCCTTTTTGGCCAAGTGCATCATTGTGGACGTTCTGCCTCTTTTCCTATGCTTTTCATGCAATTCCAGTCTACCTCCTGAAATCGTTGTCCTGCAATTCTGCCCTGCTTTCAAGTGCTCTTGGCAGCCTTACTTCAATATATTTTTGGACGATTGCTGTCATTTATAACTCTGCAGGTTTGTGAATGACAGTGCCCCTGAGCTCCTTTCTTCAACTCTCTTTATTGTGAGCTGGCCGCAACACCGCAGGATTGCTTCAGGCCCTAGTGTGGTTCCGGCACAGCAAGCTGAGCCTTTGGTTAATTCCTCTTCCTGGTGGGAAATGAGAGTTAAATTTGCCCGTCCAGACACCTCCAGCTAGTCTCTCATTGGTTCTCCCTATTCCTGTTCATTTCCCGCAGAAATTGCAAACTGGGCCAAACACGACGTTAAAGGCACTGACTCTCCAAGTGGGGAGAGTGTGAGTAAAGCGTCTGGAATGTTGCACCCGAGTACCAGGGGACGAAAACTGAGACACATTTGAACACGTTTCCCGATCACACGGTGGATCATACTCCGGGTTCCACATGCATGTTTTAGCTGAAGGAAGAATCCCTTAAACCTGGAGAGTTGAGACCCATGGAATGGGTACCATGTTATATGACTTCAAAGGGTCTGCATTTGCTCACCGAACCTCACCAATCCTATCACTGCTGCGTTTATGCTGCTGTACACACGCTTGATTCCTTTTCGGAGACATATAAATCCATAGGTTTTAAGATTCTTACTAGTCAGGTATATTCTTAGGCGTTTAATATGGGGTGTTGAGTCCACTTCGTTGAGCAAGGAGTAGCTCTTGTCTATTACATATTTGATTTGTGGAACGGTATCTGTGCTAATTTCAATCTCTGATTTTATGCAGCACCCCAACTCACCTTTCCCCTTAAGCAAGCATAAGTTGGTTTTCAACATTTGAGAACCCTTTCTGTTTTGTAATTCAGTTCCTGTGTAGCCAAGTTTACATTCCGTGTATAAGTGATACCTTATGATATTTCTTTTTCTGTGTGACTTATTTCTCTTAGAATCATCGTACCTGAATCCACTCATTATGCTGCTATGGGCCTGATGACATAGATTTCATTGCTGAGTGATATTGCATTGTACATAAGTACCACAAATTCTTTATTCATTTTTCGCTTTCTGTGATATTGAACTTGTACCATAAACGAGGTTCTCGTAAACAGAGCTATCCCAAACTTTGGGGTGGCTGTGTCTTTTTTATTTTAATTTCCCTAAGCTATAGGAGCATAAGTGGAAGTGCCCTAGGCTCTGTTGCTTTGTTTTTTAGATGTTTCAGGAAACACCATACACTTCTCCAGAGTGGCTGTTGGCAATTTACATCCCACCCATCAGCATAACAAGGCTCCCAGTTCTCCATGGCCTGTCCTGCCTTTCTGGATTTTACACTTTTTTCAGATGGCCCTTTTGCCCGGGGGGCAGTGAGACTTCATTGTAGTGCAGATTTCCTTTGCAAGCTTGCTTGGTTGGCCAAAAAGGGCGTATGCGTTTTTTCCTGAATATATTCAGGAAAAAACGCATACGCCCTTTTTGGCCAAGTGTATCATTGTGGACGTTCTGCCTCTTTTCCTATGCTTTTCATGCAATTCCAGTCTACCTCCTGAAATCGGTGTCCTGCAATTCTGCCCCGCTTTCAAGTGCTCTTGGCAGCCTTACTTCAATATATTTTTGGACGATAGCTGTCATTTATAACTCTGCAGGTTTGTGAATGACAGTGCCCCTGAGCTCCTTTCTTCAACTCTCTTTATTGTGAGCTGGCCGCAACACCGCAGGATTGCTTCAGGCCCTAGTGTGGTTCCGGCACGGCAAGCTGAGCCTTTGGTTAATTCCTCTTCCTGGTGGGAAATGAGAGTTAAATTTGCACGTCCAGACACCTCCAGCTAGTCTCTCATTGGTTCTCCCTATTCCTGTTCATTTCCCGCATAAATTGCAAACTGGGCCAAACAGGACGTTAAAGGCACTGACTCTCCAAGTGGGGAGAGTGTTAGTAAAGCGTCTGGAATGTTGCACCCTAGTACCAGGGGACAAAAAAGAGGACACATTTGAACACGTTTCCCGATCACATGGTGGATCATACTCTGGGTTCCACATGCATGTTTTAGCTGAAGGAAGAATCCCTTAAACCTGGAGAGTTGAGACCCATGGAATGGGTACCATGCTATATGACTTCATAGGGTCTGCATTTGCTCACCGAACCTCACCATTCTTATCACTGCTGAGTTTATGCTGCTGTACACACGCTTGATTCTCTTTCAGAGACATGTAAATCCATAGGTTTTAAGATTCTTACTAGTCAGGTATATTCTTAGGCGTTTAATATGGGGTGTTGAGTCCACTTCGTTGAGCAAGGAGTAGCTCTTGTCTATTACATATTTGGCTTATGGAACGGTATCTGTGCTAATTTCAATCTCTGGTTTTATGCAGCACCCCAACTCACCTTTCCCTTAAGCAAGCATAAGTTGGTTTTCTACATTTGAGACCCTGTTCTGTTTTGTAATTCAGTTCCTGTGTAGCCAAGTTTACATTCCGTGTATTAGTGATACCTTATGATATTTCTTTTTCTGTGTGACTTATTTCTCTTAGAATCATCGTACCTGAATCCACTCATTATGCTGCTACGGGTCTGATGACATAGATTTCATTGCTGAGTGATATTGCATTGTACGTAGGTACCACAAATTCTTTATTCATTTTTCGCTTTCTGTGATATTGAACTTGTACCATAAACGAGGTTCTTGTAAACAGAGCCGTCCCAAAATTTGGGGTGGCTGTGTCTTTCTGATTTTAATTTCCCTAAGCTATAGGAGCATAAGTGGAAGTGCCCTAGGCTCTGTTGCTTTGTTTTTTAGATGTTTCAGGAAACACCATACACTTCTCCAGAGTGGCTGTTGGCAAATTACATCCCGCCCATCAGCATAACAAGGCTCCCAGTTCTCCATGGCCTGTCCTGCCTTTCTGGATTTTACACTTTTTTCAGATGGCCCTTTTGCCCGGGGGGCAGTGAGACTTCATTGTAGTGCAGATTTCCTTTGCAAGCTTGCTTGGTTGGCCAAAAAGGGCGTATGCGTTTTTTCCTGAATATATTCAGGAAAAAACGCATACGCCCTTTTTGGCCAAGTGTATCATTGTGGACGTTCTGCCTCTTTTCCTATGCTTTTCATGCAATTCCAGTCTACCTCCTGAAATCGGGGTCCTGCAATTCTGCCCCGCTTTCAAGTGCTCTTGGCAGCCTTACTTCAATATATTTTTGGACGATAGCTGTCATTTATAACTCTGCAGGTTTGTGAATGACAGTGCCCCTGAGCTCCTTTCTTCAACTCGCTTTCTTGTGAGCTGGCCGCAACACCGCAAGATTGCTTCAGGTCCTAGTGTGGTTCCGGCACGGCAAGCTGAGCCTTTGGTTAATTCCTCTTCCTGGTGGGAAATGAGAGTTAAATTTGCACGTCCAGACACCTCCAGCTAGTCTCTCATTGGTTCTCCCTATTCCTGTTCATTTCCCGCAGAAATTGCAAACTAGGCCAAACACGACGTTAAAGGCACTGACTCTCCAAGTGGGGAGAGTGTTAGTAAAGCGTCTGGAATGTTGCACCCGAGTACCAGGGGACGAAAACTGAGACACATTTGAACACGTTTCCCGATCACACGGTGGATCATACTCTGGGTTCCACATGCATGTTTTAGCTGAAGGAAGAATCCCTTAAACCTGGAGAGTTGAGACCCATGGAATGGGTACCATGCTATATGACTTCAAAGGGTCTGCATTTGCTCACCGAACCTCACCAATCCTATCACTGCTGAGTTTATGCTGCTGTACACACGCTTGATTCTGTTTCAGACACATGTAAATCCATAGGTTTTAAGATTCTTACTAGTCAGGTATATTCTTAGGCGTTTAATATGGGGTGTTGAGTCCACTTCGTTGAGCAAGGAGTAGCTCTTGTCTATTACATATTTGGCTTATGGAACGGTATCTGTGCTAATTTCAATCTCTGGTTTTATGCAGCACCCCAACTCACCTTTCCCCTTAAGCAAGCATAAGTTGGTTTTCAACATTTGAGAACCCGTTCTGTTTTGTAATTCAGTTCCTGTGTAGCCAAGTTTACATTCCGTGTATTAGTGATACCTTATGATATTTCTTTTTCTGTGTGACTTATTTGTCTTAGAATCATCGTACCTGAATCCACTCATTATGCTGCTATGGGCCTGATGACATAGATTTCATTGCTGAGTGATATTGCATTGTACGTAAGTACCACAAATTCTTTATTCATTTTTCGGTTTCTGTGATATTGAACTTGTACCATAAACGAGGTTCTTGTAAACAGAGCTGTCCCAAACTTTGGGGTGGCTGTGTCTTTTTGATTTTAATTTCCCTAAGCTATAGGAGCATAAGTGGAAGTGCCCTAGGCTCTGTTGCTTTGTTTTTTAGATGTTTCAGGAAACACCATACACTTCTCCAGAGTGGCTGTTGGCAATTTACATCCCACCCATCAGCATAACAAGGCTCCCAGTTCTCCATGGCCTGTCCTGCCTTTCTGGATTTTACACTTTTTTCAGATGGCCCTTTTGCCCGTGGGGCAGTGAGACTTCATTGTAGTGCAGATTTCCTTTGCAAGCTTGCTTGGTTGGCCAAAAAGGGCGTATGCGTTTTTTCCTGAATATATTCAGGAAAAAACGCATACGCCCTTTTTGGCCAAGTGCATCATTGTGGACGTTCTGCCTCTTTTCCTATGCTTTTCATGCAATTCCAGTGTACCTCCTGAAATCGGTGTCCTGCAATTCTGCCCGCTTTCAAGTGCTCTTGGCAGGCTTACTTCAATATATTTTTGGACCATAGCTGTCATTTATAACTCTGCAGGTTTGTGAATGACAGTGCCCCTGAGCTCCTTTCTTCAACTCTCTTTCTTGTGAGCTGGCCGCAACACCGCAGGATTGCTTCAGGCCCTAGTGTGGTTCCGGCACGGCAAGCTGAGCCTTTGGTTAATTCCTCTTCCTGGTGGGAAATGAGAGTTAAATTTGCACGTCCAGACACCTCCAGCTAGTCTCTCATTGGTTCTCCCTATTCCTGTTCATTTCCCGCAGAAATTGCAAACTGGGCCAAACACGACGTTAAAGGCACTGACTCTCCAAGTGGGGAGAGTGTTAGTAAAGCGTCTGGAATGTTGCACCCGAGTACCAGGGGACGAAAACTGAGACACATTTCAACACGTTTCCCGATCACACGGTGGATCATACTCTGGGTTCCACATGCATGTTTTAGCTGAAGGAAGAATCCCTTAAACCTGGAGAGTTGAGACCCATGGAATGGGTACCATGCAATATGACTTCAAAGGGTGTGCCTTTGCTCACCAAACCTCACCAATCCTATCACTGCTGCGTTTATGCTGCTGTACACATGCTTGATTCTCTTTCGGAGACATGTAAATCCATAGGTTTTAAGATTCTTACTAGTCAGGTATATTCTTAGGCGTTTAATATGGGGTGTTGAGTCCACTTCGTTGAGCAAGGAGTAGCTCTTGTCTATTACATATTTGGCTTATGGAACGGTATCTGTACTAATTTCAATCTCTGGTTTATGCAGCACCCTAACTCACCTTTCCCCTTAAGCAAGCATAAGTTGGTTTTCTACATTTGAGACCCTGTTCTGTTTTGTAATTCAGTTCCTGGGTAGCCAAGTTTACATTCCGTGTATTAGTGATACCTTATGATATTTCTTCTTCTGTGTGACTTATTTCTCTTAGAATCATCGTACCTGAATCCACTCATTATGCTGCTATGGGCCTGATGACATAGATTTCATTGCTGAGTGATATTGCATTGGACGTAAGTACCACAAATTCTTTATTCATTTTTCGCTTTCTGTGATATTGAACTTGTACCATAAACGAGGTTCTTGTAAACAGAGCTGTCCCAAACTTTGGGGTGGCTGTGTCTTTTTGATTTTAATTTCCCTAAGCTATAGGAGCATAAGTGGAAGTGCCCTAGGCTCTGTTGCTTTGTTTTTTAGATGTTTCAGGAAACACCATACACTTCTCCAGAGTGGCTGTTGGCAACTTACATCCCGCCCATCAGCATAACAAGGCTCCCAGTTCTCCATGGCCTGTCCTGCCTTTCTGGATTTTACACTTTTTTCAGATGGCCCTTTTGCCCGGGGGGCAGTGAGACTTCATTGTAGTGCAGATTTCCTTTGCAAGCTTGCTTGGTTGGCCAAAAAGGGCGTATGCGTTTTTTCCTGAATATATTCAGGAAAAAACGCATACGCCCTTTTTGGCCAAGTGCATCATTGTGGACGTTCTGCCTCTTTTCCTATGCTTTTCATACAATTCCAGTCTACCTCCTGAAATCGGTGTCCTGCAATTCTGCCCCGCTTTCAAGTGCTCTTGGCAGCCTTACTTCAATATATTTTTGGACGATAGCTGTCATTTATAACTCTGCAGGTTTGTGAATGACAGTGCCCCTGAGCTCCTTTCTTCAACTCGCTTTCTTGTGAGCTGGCCGCAACACCGCAAGATTGCTTCAGGCCCTAGTGTGGTTCCGGCATGGCAAGCTGAGCCTTTGGTTAATTCCTCTTCCTGGTGGGAAATGAGAGTTAAATTTGCACGTCCAGACACCTCCAGCTAGTCTCTCATTGGTTCTCCCTATTCCTGTTCATTTCCCGCAGAAATTGCAAACTGGGCCAAACAGGACTTTAAAGGCACTGACTCTCCAAGTGCGGAGAGTGTTAGTAAAGCATCTGGAATGTTGCACCCAAGTACCAGGGGACGAAAACTGAGACACATTTCAACACGTTTCCCGATCACACGGTGGATCATACTCTGGCTTCTGTGGGACTCGAGAGACATTGTTCCAGCTAATGATTAAGAACTCTCCAGACAATAGGGGCTTCTTAGACAATGGGTGAATTTCCAGGATGTCTGGCCCCCTTCCGAGAAGGAGGGAGATAACAAAATGTAAAAAAGGTGTCTGTCAAAGACCAATCAGGCAGCTGGGGAGAAGGAGGGAGATAACAAAATGTAAAAAAGGTGTCTGTCAAAGACCAATCAGGCAGGTGGGGACAAGTTCCCTCTCTGGTCCGAGCCTAAGCCGGGACCAATCAGCAGGAGAACACAACCAAATCTATAATTTACATACGGGGAAGTGGGAACCTATAAAACTGACATATTCGCGCCCAAAAGGGTTCCTTCTTCGACCTCCTGCGTGAGGACCAAGGAACCCCGGTGCACCGGCCTTCAATAAACCTCTTGCATTTTGCATCGACTTCCGACTCTTGTTGTTTCCTGGGCGAGTCGAAACTCCTAGGAGACCGCGCAGGTCTAACATTTGGGGGCTCGTCCGGGATTCCACTCGCCCTGGACCACAAGAACATCGGGAGTTGGAGGTACCAGGTAAGCTCGAGCTTGATTGTCTGTTTGTCCCTTGTTCTTTGTGGGCCATTATCAGAGGAAAGCCGTAAGAATCGGCTTATTATGGAATCTGTATCGGACCTCTGGCTAGGCAGACGTGCTAATAGCCGGCGTCCATGAGCCCTAGGGGACGCCCTGGTGGCTCATCTGGAAGGAGAGGCAAACTCTGTCTCCCCTTCACTCGGTTTCGGCAGTTCCCTTGGTGATAACTGCCATCTGAAGAAGTTTCGGTTTTGAAGCGAGCTCGCGGTGGCCCATGCGTATATGTGTTTCATGGAGTTTTAACTGTTTCTGTATTGTGGTCTATTCTTTTTCTCTGACGGACGACAATGGGACAAACTGTGACGACTCCTCTTTCCCTTACCCTAAGCCATTGGACCGAAGTTCGGGCCAGAGCCCATAATTTTTCGGTAGAGGTGAAGAAAGGAAAGTGGCAGACTTTGTGTGCCTCTGAATGGCCAACATTTCAGATAGGATGGCCCCCCGAAGGATCCTTTTTATTAGACAAGATTAAGCTGCTGAAGTCTAAGATATTTAATATAGATCCCCACGGACATCCAGACCAAGTACCATATGTCTTGGTCTGGGAATATTTAATTCTCTCCCCACCTCCGTGGGTCCGGCCCTTTGTTTCCTCAACAGGTACGTCCGCGCACACATCAGCAGCGTCGGAGATATTAGCCTTAAAGAAAAACCCCAACACGGAAAAGCTACCTGACGCCCCGGATCCACCGAAGGCGATTTATCCTGACCCGCAGTCCGATTTGCTTCTTTTGGATTCCCCACCCCCTTATCCTCCGGCCCCAAATCCCCTACCACCTAGAGGACCCCCAGCTCCACTGCCCTCGGCACCAAGGGAACCATCCATGATGGAAGAAGAAAGGGGTCCCTCAGCGGGCACTAGGAGCCGGAGGGCTATCTCCCCGGACTCCACTGCCCTACCTCTTAGAGAGTATGGCCCCCCCGACGGCCAAGGGAATAGACCTCTCCAATATTGGCCCTTTTCCTCTGCAGATCTTTATAATTGGAAAATGCATAACCCAACTTTTTCCGAAAATCCACAGGCCCTTACCGCTTTAATAGAATCTCTTGTTTTCTCCCACCAGCCCACATGGGATGATTGTCAGCAGCTGCTTCAGACTCTCCTAACGACTGAGGAGAGGCAACGGGTTCTTTTAGAAGCCAGAAAAAATGTATTAGGCGCCAATGGGCAACCTACCCAGCTGCCTAACGAGATTGATGTTGGTTTCCCACTCGTCAGGCCAAACTGGGATTTCAATGCCCCAGAAGGTAGGGAGCGCCTGAAAATGTATCGCCAGGCTCTGGTGGCGGGTCTCCATGGAGCGGCCAGACGGCCCACTAATTTGGCTAAGGTAAGGGAAGTAACTCAGGGGCCCCAGGAATCGCCAACTGTGTTCCTGGAACGTTTAATGGAAGCCTTTAGACGCTTTACCCCTTATGATCCAACTTCGGAGGAACATAGGGCTACTATAGCAATGGCTTTCATTGATCAAGCGGCCCCTGATATTAGGAAGAAATTACAGAGGCTAGATGGCTTGCAGGGATTTTCGCTTCAGGAGTCAGGAGTTAGTAAAAGAGGCAGATAAAGTATATAACAAAAGAGAAACAGAGGAAGAGAAGGAAGAAAGAAAGCAGAAAGAGCAGGCAGCCCGTGAAAGAAGACGAGATAAGAGACAAGAGAGGAATTTAAGTAAGATACTGGCCACTGTGGTTGGAGGAAGAAATATAGGGGATAGAAATGGGCAGGAAGGGCGAACGGCAGACAGAAGGCGACCATTAGACAAGGACCAATGTGCCTACTGTAAAGAAAAAGGACATTGGGCGAGAGAATGCCCTAAGAAAAAGAATGGAGGAAGGCCAACCAGAAACAAAATCTTAACATTGGAAGAAGAAGACTAGGAAAGTCAGGGCTCGAACCCTCTCCCCGAGCCCCGGGTAACTCTTAAAGTGGAGGGGGAACCTGTTCAATTTTTGGTAGATACCGGAGCCCAGCACTCCGTCCTTCTCCACTCAAAAGGTCCTATCTCAGCTAAAAGGTCATGGGTACAAGGAGCCACTGGGAATAAACAATATTCATGGACCACACGAAGGACAGTAGATCTTGGGATTGGACGAGTAACCCATTCATTTTTGATTATTCCGGAATGCCCCTATCCTTTGCTGGGAAGAGATTTACTCTCCAAAGTAGGGGCTCAAATCCACTTTCAGCCAGAAGGTTCCACCATAACTGATAATAAAGGAAGGTTACTTCAAATATTGACTATGAAATTAGAAGATGAATATAAATTATACGAGCAGCCTTCATCCTCACGAGTTAATGTTACAGATTGGGTAACTCGGTTCCCTCAAGCCTGGGCAGAAACTGCCGGAATGGGGATGGCCAAAAATCGGCCCCCGGTGCTAGTGTAACTCAAGGCAACTGTCACCCCAATAATGGTCCGTCAATACCCCATGAGTAGAGAAGCCAAAGACGGTATCCGTCCCCATATACAGAGGCTACTAGACTTGGGCATCTTAATAAGATGTCAATCAGCATGGAACACCCCTCTCCTGCCGGTAAAGAAACCAGGAACAAATGATTATCGGCCGGTGCAGGATCTACGAGAGGTAAACAAACGGGTGGCAGATCTCCACCCCACAGTTCCAAACCCTTACAACCTCCTGAGCACTCTTCCACCTCAACATACGTGGTATACTGTTTTGGACCTTAAAGATGCTTTTTTCTGTTTAAGACTCTCTCCCCTGAGCCAACCCTACTTTGCCTTCGAATGGAAAGATCCAACATCGGGAATGTCTGGTCAGCTGACATGGACACGGCTACCTCAGGGATTCAAGAACTCCCCGACCATCTTTGATGAAGCCCTCCATCAGGATTTGGCATTATATAGAGAATCAAATCCCCAGGTAACATTACTCCAATACGTTGATGATATTTTATTAGCTGCTGAGACCCAAGAAGATTGTATCAAGGGTACTGAAAAACTGTTAACGGAACTTGGAACCCTGGGATATAGAGCCTCAGCCAAGAAAGCACAAATATGCCAACAACAGGTCAGTTACCTGGGGTATCTATTAAAAGGGGGGCAAAGATGGCTCACGGAGAGCAGAAAGGATACGGTGGCCCAAATTCCGGCTCCCAAAAACGCCAGGCAGGTTAGAGAATTTTTGGGGACGGCCGGATTCTGTAGACTATGGATTCCAGGGTTTGCTGAGCTGGCAGCCCCATTGTACCCCCTAACCAAAAACAGCACTCCTTTCGTTTGGGGCGATAAGGAACAACGGGCTTTTGACCAAATCAAACGAGCTTTACTTTCAGCTCCAGCCCTAGGACTGCCAGATGTAACCAAACCTTTTCATTTATATGTGGCCGAAAATAAGGGCATTGCAAAAGGAGTATTGACTCAGAAATTGGGTCCCTGGAATCGCCCAGTTGCTTATTTGTCAAAAAAATTGGACCCTGTGGCATCAGGATGGCCCACCTGTTTAAAGATAATCGCTGCAGTGGCCGTTCTAGTCAAAGATGCTGACAAACTAACTTTAGGACAAAATCTAACGATAACAGCTCCTCATGCCCTGGAAAATGTAGTCTGTCAACCACCGGATAGGTGGCTAACTAATGCCAGGATGACCCATTACCAAACCCTGTTGCTAAACTCAGATCGCATCAAGTTTGCTCCAGCCACAGGACTCAATCCAGCCACCTTGCTACCTGATCCTGACTTGGAAGGCTCCACCATCATACATGATTGTCAGGAAGTACTGGCCGCAGCACACGGCAGTAGGCCAGATCTGATGGACCTGCCCCTCCCTGATGCTGATTTCACCTGGTTCACGGATGGGAGCAGTTTCCTGGAGGAAGGTAAGCGTCGAACTGGGGCAGCCGTGGTAGACGGAAAACAAGTCATATGGGCAGCGGCGCTACCACAAGGGACCTCAGCCCAACGAGCTGAATTAATTGCCCTGACGAGGGCATTAGAGATGGCAGAGAATAAAAAAGTAAACATCTACACAGACAGTAGATATGCGTTTGCTACCACTCATATCCACGGTGCCATTTACCAACAGAGAGGGCTACTAACTTCAGGTGGCAAAGAAATTAAAAACAAAGACGAAATCATGGCTTTGTTGACTGCACTCATGCTTCCTACTAAAGTCAGTATCATCCACTGCCCTGGACATCAAAAAGGAAATACCCCAATAATTAGGGGAAATAATATGGCTGACCAAGTGGCCCGAGAAATAGCATCGGGAGAAGTCATTCTAGGACTGTCAGATAAAGTTCCTGAAAAACCAGGCCGTGATGAAGAAATCATCCCGGCCACAACAAAAGGAACTTTGTCCCCTCAGCAAGCAGAATCCATGTTACAACAGATGCACAGATGGACACATTTGGGGACTAAAAAGATGGTAGCCTTGTTACAAAAAGCCGGGTACGAAACCCCTGGAATGACAAAATTAGCTGAACAAATTGTGCAGGAATGCATCCCATGTCAACAGGTAAATGCTCAAAAAGGGAAACTTGAAACTGGAAAGAGACTCAGGGGGGACCGCCCAGGAACTTACTGGGAGGTGGACTTTACTGAAGTGCGTCCTGGAAGGTACGGTAATAAATACCTTTTAGTTTTTGTAGACACTTTTTCAGGATGGATAGAGGCTTTCCCAACAAAGAAAGAAACAGCTGCTGTAGTAGCCAAGAAGATTTTAGAAGAAATTTTTCCTCGATTTGGAGCACCAAAGGTAATAGGGTCTGATAATGGTCCAGCCTTCGTCGCCCAGGTAAGTCAGGATGTGGCCAGATATTTGGGGACTGATTGGAAATTACATTGTGCATATAGACCCCAGAGTTCAGGTCAGGTAGAAAGAATGAATAGAACTCTAAAAGAGACCCTAACCAAATTGTCCTTGGAGACTGGCGGTACAGATTGGACGGTGCTCCTTCCTTTAGCCCTGTTCCGGGTTAGGAATACACCTTCCCGGTACCATCTTACTCCTTTTGAGGTGCTATACGGGGCCCCACCTCCCCTTCTCACCTTAGGAGAAGAAATAAAACCAGACTGTCAAAATAACACTGACTTGTATGCTAGGCTATTGGGACTCCAACTGGTCCAAAAGGAGATATGGTCCCAACTCGCCGAGGCCTACCAACCGGGAACACCGGGAGAAGCTCATCCTTTCCAAGTCGGGGACTCCGTATACGTCCGTCGGCATCGAACCCAGACGTTGGAACCTCGATGGAAAGGACCATACACCGTCCTCCTAACCACCCCAACGGCCATAAAAGTGGACGGCATCGCTGCCTGGATCCATGCTTCACACGTGAAAGCTGCACCAGCGGCGGCATCATCAGGATGGCAGGCCCAAAGAACCGACAACCCGCTCAAACTCAAGCTTCTACGAACCTAAGACTTATAATTTTGGTTTTACTGCCTTTACTGACTGTAAGTGATTTTAGCCCTCACCTGCCCCAACGTCTAACTTGGCAGGTAATTTCTCAAACTGGAGATATAACCTGGTCCATTAGCCATACTGCCCCTCCCTGGACCTGGTGGCCAGACCTTTTTCCTGATGTCTGTAAACTGGCCATAGGAGCTCCCTTTTGGGATCTAGAGAGTTATTATGATCAGCATAATGCTCCGTCCCAACTTCTAACTAAAGCTGATTACTCCGGAGAGGGTTGTAAAAACCAGGTCCGAAGAAGTTGGCTCAGAACCCTCTCCTTCTATGTATGCCCCGGGTTCCATTGCCCCCGATCCCTGAATTATAAATGTGGGGGAACTGAAAATTTATATTGCCAAAACTGGGGATGTGAAACCACAGGAGATACTTATTGGAGACCCACCTCAACTTGGGATTTTATTACAGTAACAGCCAACTACACTCATACTTCTTATAGGGGTCCCCGACCCATCGCCCCCGAATGTTCAGGATGGTGCCACCCCCTCAAAATTTCCTTTAGTAATCCTGGAAAAAGAGATAAAAAATGGGTAAATGGCCACTCATGGGGCATTAGATTTTATAAGAATGGATATGATTTGGGAATATTAATGACCCTTAAGCTAAAGATTGAGACTCCTGCTCCTATATCAATAGGCCCAAATCCCGTACTTGGCCCCCCTTTGCTTCCCCCGGCCCCTTCAGCTACGTCAACAAAGAATGAGACTAATGAAACCTCTGGATCCAAAGAACCCACAGTTAAGCCTGGGACTCCACAGGATAGGATGCTTTCTTTGGTGCAGGCAGCCTTTACGGTCCTTAATGCTACAAACCCGGAGGCTACAAAATCATGTTGGCTCTGTTATGCTGCCCCTCCCCCTTATTATGATGCTATAGGATATAGTTCTAATTATACTAATGTCAGCTCCCCGGACCATTGTCGATGGAAACAGAAAGGGAACAGTAAATTAACTCTGTCTTCAGTTTCTGGAAATGGTACTTGTATAGGAACACCTCCCCAGTCCCATCGACACCTTTGTCATGATTTCAGCCTCCCTTCAGGCTCGGGATATCTTGTACCTCCCCAAGATGGATGGTGGGCATGTAACACGGGGCTTACCCCTTGTGTCTCTCTAGAGGTTCTCAACAATTCAGCTGATTTTTGTGTGCTAGTGCAATTAGTTCCTAGACTTATCTATCATTCAGATTCGTCCTTCTTAGATGAATACGAGGGAAAAACAAGAAGGAAGAGAGAACCTGTAACCCTCACATTGGCTGTCCTTCTAGGACTAGGAATATCTGCCGGGATAGGAACAGGAACCACAGCCCTCATACAACAACCCCAGTATTATGCAAGTTTAAGACAGGCTGTAGACATCGACCTTCGAGCATTAGAAAGTTCCATAACTCAACTAAAGGAATCACTCACCTCACTTTCAGAAATGGTGTTGCAGAATAGAAGAGGCCTAGATTTGCTGTTTCTTAAAGAAGGGGGATTATGCGCCGCTCTAAAAGAAGAATGTTGCTTTTATATTGATCATTCAGGAACCATTACCAAAACCATGGATAAACTAAGGGAACGCTTAGATAAAAGGCAAAGGGAGAGAGAAAACGAAAAAGGATGGTTTCAATCATGGTTTGATAAGTCCCCCTGGTTTACCACCTTAATCTCTACTCTGTTGGGACCTCTTATTGTTTTATTGTTGATTTTAACTTTTGGACCATGTGTTCTAAATCGCTTGATAGCATTTATTAGAGAACGTATCAGTACTGTACAAGTTCTAATGTTAAGACAACAGTACCAAAGTTTACGAACAGAAGGTTGAGATTCCATGATTGGAATCAATAGTCACAAGAAAAATGGGGGAATGTGGGACTCGAGAGACATTGTTCCAGCTAATGATTAAGAACTCTCCAGACAATAGGGGCTTCTTAGACAATGGGTGAATTTCCAGGATGTCCGGCCCCCTTCCGAGAAGGAGGGAGATAACAAAATGTAAAAAAGGTGTCTGTCAAAGACCAATCAGGCAGCTGGGGAGAAGGAGGGAGATAACAAAATGTAAAAAAGGTGTCTGTCAAAGACCAATCAGGCAGCTGGGGACAAGTTCCCTCTCTGGTCCGAGCCTAAGCCAGGACCAATCAGCAGGAGAACACAACCAAATCTATAATTTACATACGGGGAAGTGGGAACCTATAAAACTGACATATTCGCGCCCAAAAGGGTTCCTTCTTCGACCTCCTGCGTGAGGACCAAGGAACCCCGGTGCACCGGCCTTCAATAAACCTCTTGCGTTTTGCATCGACTTCCGACTCTTGTTGTTTCCTGGGCGAGTCGAAACTCCTAGGAGACCGCGCAGGTCTAACAGTTCCACATGCATGTTTTAGCTGAAGGAAGAATCCCTTAAACCTGGAGAGTTGAGACCCATGGAATGGGTACCATGCAATATGACTTCAAAGGGTGTGCATTTGCTCACCAAACCTCACCAATCCTATCACTGCTGCGTTTATGCTGCTGTACACATGCTTGATTCTCTTTCGGAGACATGTAAATCCATAGGTTTTAAGATTCTTACTAGTCAGGTATATTCTTAGGCGTTTAATATGGGGTGTTGAGTCCACTTCGTTGAGCAAGGAGTAGCTCTTGTCTATTACATATTTGGCTTATGGAACGGTATCTGTACTAATTTCAATCTCTGGTTTTATGCAGCACCCTAACTCACCTTTCCCCTTAAGCAAGCATAAGTTGGTTTTCTACATTTGAGACCCTGTTCTGTTTTGTAATTCAGTTCCTGGGTAGCCAAGTTTACATTCCGTGTATTAGTGATACCTTATGATATTTCTTCTTCTGTGTGACTTATTTGTCTTAGAATCATCGTACCTGAATCCACTCATTATGCTGCTATGGGCCTGATGACATAGATTTCATTGCTGAGTGATATTGCATTGTACGTAAGTACCACAAATTCTTTATTCATTTTTCGCTTTCTGTGATATTGAACTTGTACCATAAACGAGGTTCTTGTAAACAGAGCTGTCCCAAACTTTGGGGTGGCTGTGTCTTTTTGATTTTAATTTCCCTAAGCTATAGGAGCATAAGTGGAAGTGCCCTAGGCTCTGTTGCTTTGTTTTTTAGATGTTTCAGGAAACACCATACACTTCTCCAGAGTGGCTGTTGGCAATTTACATCCCGCCCATCAGCATAACAAGGCTCCCAGTTCTCCATGGCCTGTCCTGCCTTTCTGGATTTTACACTTTATTCAGATGGCCCTTTTGCCCGGGGGGCAGTGAGACTTCATTGTAGTGCAGATTTCCTTTGCAAGCTTGCTTGGTTGGCCAAAAAGGGCGTATGCGTTTTTTCCTGAATATATTCAGGAAAAAACGCATACGCCCTTTTTGGCCAAGTGTATCATTGTGGACGTTCTGCCTCTTTTCCTATGCTTTTCATGCAATTCCAGTCTACCTCCTGAAATCGGTGTCCTGCAATTCTGCCCCGCTTTCAAGTGCTCTTGGCAGCCTTACTTCAATATATTATTGGACGATAGCTGTCATTTATAACTCTGCAGGTTTGTGAATGACAGTGCCCCTGAGCTCCTTTCTTCAACTCTCTTTATTGTGAGCTGGCCGCAACACCGCAGGATTGCTTCAGGCCCTAGTGTGGTTCCGGCACGGCAAGCTGAGCCTTTGGTTAATTCCTCTTCCTGGTGGGAAATGAGAGTTAAATTTGCACGTCCAGACACCTCCAGCTAGTCTCTCATTGGTTCTCCCTATTCCTGTTCATTTCCCGCAGAAATTGCAAACTGGGCCAAACACGACGTTAAAGGCACTGACTCTCCAAGTGGGGAGAGTGTTAGTAAAGCGTCTGGAATGTTGCACCCGAGTACCAGGGGACGAAAACTGAGACACATTTGAACACGTTTCCCGATCACACGGTGGATCATACTCTGGGTTCCACATGCATGTTTTAGCTGAAGGAAGAATCCCTTAAACCTGGAGAGTTGAGACCCATGGAATGGGTACCATGTTATATGACTTCAAAGGGTCTGCATTTGCTCACCGAACCTCACCAATCCTATCACTGCTGAGTTTATGCTGCTGTACACACGCTTGATTCTCTTTCAGACACATGTAAATCCATAGGTTTTAAGATTCTTACTAGTCAGGTATATTCTTAGGCGTTTAATATGGGGTGTTGAGTCCACTTCGTTGAGCAAGGAGTAGCTCTTGTCTATTACATATTTGGCTTATGGAACGGTATCTGTGCTAATTTCAATCTCTGGTTTTATGCAGCACCAAAACTCACCTTTCCCTTAAGCAAGCATAAGTTGGTTTTCTACATTTGAGACCCTGTTCTGTTTTGTAATTCAGTTCCTGTGTAGCCAAGTTTACATTCCGTGTATAAGTGATACCTTATGATATTTCTTTTTCTGTGTGACTTATTTCTCTTAGAATCATCGTACCTGAATCCACTCATTATGCTGCTACGGGTCTGATGACATAGATTTCATTGCTGAGTGATATTGCATTGTACGTAGGTACCACAAATTCTTTATTCATTTTTCGCTTTCTGTGATATTGAACTTGTACCATAAACGAGGTTCTTGTAAACAGAGCCGTCCCAAAATTTGGGGTGGCTGTGTCTTTCTGATTTTAATTTCCCTAAGCTATAGGAGCATAAGTGGAAGTGCCCTAGGCTCTGTTGCTTTGTTTTTTAGATGTTTCAGGAAACACCATACACTTCTCCATAGTGGCTGTTGGCAACTTACATCCCGCCCATCAGCATAACAAGGCTCCCAGTTCTCCATGGCCTGTCCTGCCTTTCTGGATTTTACACTTTTTTCAGATGGCCCTTTTGCCCGGGGGGCAGTGAGACTTCATTGTAGTGCAGATTTCCTTTGCAAGCTTGCTTGGTTGGCAAAAAAGGGCATATGCGTTTTTTCCTGAATATATTCAGGAAAAAACGCATACGCCCTTTTTGGCCAAGTGCATCATTGTGGACGTTCTGCCTCTTTTCCTATGCTTTTCATGCAATTCCAGTCTACCTCCTGAATTCGGTGTCCTGCAATTCTGCCCCGCTTTCAAGTGCTCTTGGCAGCCTTACTGCAATATATTTTTGGACGATAGCTGTCATTTATAACTCTGCAGGTTTGTGAATGACAGTGCCCCTGAGCTCCTTTCTTCAACTCGCTTTCTTGTGAGCTGGCCGCAACACCGCAAGATTGCTTCAGGCCCTAGTGTGGTTCCGGCACGGCAAGCTGAGCCTTTGGTTAATTCCTCTTCCTGGTGGGAAATGAGAGTTAAATTTGCACGTCCAGACACCTCCAGCTAGTCTCTCATTGATTCTCCCTATTCCTGTTCATTTCCCGCAGAAATTGCAAACTGGGCCAAACACGACGTTAAAGGCACTGACTGTCCAAGTGGGGAGAGTGTTAGTAAAGCGTCTGGAATGTTGCACCCGAGTACCAGGGGACGAAAACTGAGACACATTTCAACACGTTTCCCGATCACATGGTGGATCATACTCTGGGTTCCACATGCATGTTTTAGCTGAAGGAAGAATCCCTTAAACCTGGAGAGTTGAGACCCATGGAATGGGTACCATGCAATATGACTTCAAAGGGTGTGCATTTGCTCACCAAACCTCACCAATCCTATCACTGCTGCGTTTATGCTGCTGTACACATGCTTGATTCTCTTTCGGAGACATGTAAATCCATAGGTTTTAAGATTCTTACTAGTCAGGTATATTCTTAGGCGTTTAATATGGGGTGTTGAGTCCACTTCGTTGAGCAAGGAGTAGCTCTTGTCTATTACATATTTGGCTTATGGAACGGTATCTGTACTAATTTCAATCTCTGGTTTTATGCAGCACCCTAACTCACCTTTCCCCTTAAGCAAGCATAAGTTGGTTTTCTACATTTGAGACCCTGTTCTGTTTTGTAATTCAGTTCCTGGGTAGCCAAGTTTACATTCCGTGTATTAGTGATACCTTATGATATTTCTTCTTCTGTGTGACTTATTTGTCTTAGAATCATCGTACCTGAATCCACTCATTATGCTGCTATGGGCCTGATGACATAGATTTCATTGCTGAGTGATATTGCATTGTACGTAAGTACCACAAATTCTTTATTCATTTTTCGCTTTCTGTGATATTGAACTTGTACCATAAACGAGGTTCTTGTAAACAGAGCCGTCCCATACTTTGGGGTGGCTGTGTGTTTTGATTTTAATTTCCCTAAGCAATAGGACCATAATTGGAAGAGCCCTAGGATCTGTTGCTTTGTTTTTCAGATGTTTCAGGAAACACCATACACTTCTCCAGAGTGGCTGTTGGCAATTTACATCCCGCCTATCAGCATAACAAGGCTCCCAGTTCTCCATGGCCTGTCCTGCCTTTCTGGATTTTACACTTTTTTCAGATGGCCCTTTTGACCATGGGGCAGTGAGACTTCATTGTAGTGCAGATTTCCTTTGCAAGCTTGCTTGGTTGGCCAAAAAGTGCGTATGCGTTTTTTCCTGAATATATTCAGGTAAAAAAGCATACGCCCTTTTTGGCCAAGTGCATCATTGTGGACGTTCTGCCTCTTTCCCTATGCTTTTCATGCAATTCCAGTCTACCTCCTGAAATCGGTGTCCTGCAATTCTGCCCCGCTTTCAAGTGCTCTTGGCAGCCTTACGTCAATATATTTTTGGACGATAGCTGTCATTTATAACTCTGCAGGTTTGTGAATGACAGTGCCCCTGAGCTCCTTTCTTCTACTCGCTTTCTTGTGAGCTGGCTGCAACACCACAGGATTGTTTCAGGCCCTAGTGTGGTTCCGGCACGGCAAGCTGAGCCTTTGGTTAATTCCTCTTCCTGGTGGGAAATGAGAGTTAAGTTTGCCCGTCCAGACATCTCCAGCTAGTCTCTCATTGGTTCTCCCTATTCCTGTTCATTTCCCGCAGAAATTGCAAACTGGGCCAAACAGTATTTTAAAGGCTCTGACTCTCCAAGTGGGGAGAGTGTTAGTAAAGTGTCTGGAATGTTGCACCCGAGTACCAGGGGACAAAAAGTGAGACACATTTGAACATGTTTCCCTATCACACGGTGGATCATACTCTGGGTTCCACATGCATGTTTAGCTGAAGGAAGAATCGCTTAAACCTGGAGAGTTGAGACCCATGGAATGGGTACCATGCAATATGACTTCAAAGGGTCTGCATTTGCTCACCAAACCTCACCAATCCTATCAGCCCCAAGTATCCAGCCTTATGTGTCACCCAGCTCTGGGTGTAGATGTGGTAAATCCAGGTTGCATCACAAGCCCTGAGTGAATTATTTAAGAATTGCTCTAATTCACTGTCATTGTGTTTTGTTTTAGAAATTTATTTTTATAATGGAATTTGGCTGATTTTCACTGCTGCGCTTATGCCACTGTACACACACTTGATTCACTTACGGAGACATTTAAATCCATAGGTTTTAAGATTCTTACTTACTTATTTATTTTTGGCTGTGTTGCGTGTTCGTTTCTGTGAGAGGGCTTTCTGTAGTTGCAGCAAGTGGGGACCACTCTTCATCAAGGTGCATGGGCCTCTCAGTATTGTGGCCTCTCTTGTTGTGGAGCACAGGCTGCAGACGCGCAAGCTCAGTAGTTGTGACTCATGGGCATAGTTGCTCCATGGCATGTGGGATCCTCCCAGACCAGGGCTCGAACCCGTGTCCCCTGCATTGGCAGGCAGATTCTCAACCACTGCGTCACTAGGGAAGCCCCTATTGGAGTAAATTTTATTAGAGTGTTGTGATTCTCTGGATGTACCAATTAGGATCAATTTTTCATACATATATCTGTTCATCATTGGATCCTGTTACCATGTAGGTTATTATAGAGTGTTGAGTAGAGCTCCCTTGGTATTTGGTAGGTGTTTGGTGATTATATAATTTATATATATTAATGATTATATAATTTGTATATTTTATATATTATAAGTTTATATACTTATAACATATATTAGTGTATGTATGTTAACCCCATAATCCTAATTTACTCATCCTCCCACCTTTCATTTTGGTTAACCATTAGTTTGTTTTATACGTCTCTGAGTGTCTTTTCCTTTGGAAATATGTTCACTGGTAGGAATCTTAAGATACCATCTATAAATTATATCATAGGCTATATATCATACACTTTTGACTTCATATAATATGATTATTTCTAGACTCACCTGTAGTCATAAAAATGACATTGTTCATTTTTTGAAAGCTAATCTTCCATTAGGTACATGTACCACTTCTTCTTTGTCCATTCATCTGTTAACTGATATTTTTGCTGCTTCCATGTCCTGGCTATTTTCAGTATTACTTCAGTACACGTTTGTCAGCGTGTGTCTTCTCGATTCGGCGCTTCGGTGATAGGCCCAGTGGTGGGCGTGTTGGATTGAATGACATCTCAATTTTTACTTTTAAACGCAGCTCCTTTCTGTTCTCATTACCGGATCTTACCACTTTACATCTCACAAGCAGCTAGAGGATACACAGTTCTCTAAAACACCTTCAGCGTTTATTGTTTGTAGACTTTTGGCTGATGGTAGTTGACTTGCGTGAGTTGAAACCTTTTTGTAAGCTAGATTTGCATGAGTCTAATAAATCCTGATGTTGAGCTTTTATCCATTTTCTTTTTATTTGAAAAATAGTGAGTAAAACTTACCTCTTCATACTATCTCCTTGAAAAATTTGCCAGGTTTGAATTTTTTTGGCCATTCCATACCTCAGCACAAGTTTTGATGGCAGGTGTGCTTTACAGCCCAGAGTGAGTCCTTGTGAATGTTAAGTGATGGTTACCTGTGGTTTTAAAGCCGCTCTTGCGGGAAATGGCACAAGGCGACAGCATTCCTACGTTTCCAATTAAGGGTTTTTGGGCAAGAGATCTTTCCTGGAAATCGTATTTGTAGGCTGCAATTTAGAGTGGAATGTGACTGAAGGATTGTTTTGAGGACAGGTGTCATTTACAGGCCTGCAATTATTTTGACTGTCAAGTAACCATTACAGCTGCAGTTAGAGCTGCTGTTGTGTGAAACGGCCACAAGGCGGCAGCAGTTCTCATTAACCAAATCTGGCTACTAGGGAAACAGAGCCTCAATGGAAGTCCTGTTCTAGGTTGCAAATTAGAATGGAATGGGCCAGGAAAAAGCCCCTTAAGTTTATATCTCACTAAATATTGTTCCTTTTTAAAATTTAATTTTCATTGTTTATCACAGCAAGTGTGATTACAATGTTTTGCTTGTTGTAGGTGTGCAAGGTGTGGTTGTTTTCCACGTATACCTATCTCTTTTCTTCTTTGGATCCTTTTCCCATTTTAGGTTATGACACAATGTTGAGTAGTCTTCTCTTGGTATTCCGTAGGTCTTTGGTGATTATATACTTCACCTGTGTTTGTATATCTCTGTTAACTCTGACATCCTAATGTATCCAATCCTCACACCTTTCCATTGGTGAACCATAAGTTTGTTTAATGAATCTGTGATTGCCTTTCTCTGTGGAAATATCTTCACTGGTATCAACTTTTAGGTAACACCTATAAGTGGTATCACAGGATACGTGTCTTTCGCTTTCTGACTTACTACAAGTTGCGTGATTACTTCTAGACTCATCTGTGGTGATGCAAATGGCATTGTGTCATTGTTTTCCTTGGCTAATATTCCATCTGTACGTGGACCAGTTTTTCTTTGTCCACTCACCTGTTGATGGACTTTTGGGTTGCTTCCATGTCTTGGTTATTGTAACACTGCTGAAATGCACATTTGCCTGCCTGTGTCTTTCAACTATGTCTTCTTCGGTTATAGGCCCAGGAGAGGGCCTGTTGGATCATATGGTAGCAAAATGTTTACCTTGTAAAGGCGTCTCCATTCTGTTCTCACTAATGGCTCTTACCAGGTTATGTTCCACTTAAATTTGAGGGTATGCCCTTGTCCACAACCCTTTCAGCATTTATTGTTTGTAGTTTTTCTGCTGATGTTTATTCTGACAGGTGTGAGCTGACACCTCTTTGAGGTTGGATTTGCATGCATCTCATAATCCCTTGAAATTGAACTTTCAGGCATGTCCTCTTTTTTCTCAAGCTGTGAGTAGCGCTTACCTCTTCAAATGGTTTTCTTGAAGTATGTGTCACATTTTGAAATATTTTGGCCATTACCTCCCTGAAGACATTTTCAGGGCTGCTTTCATTTACAGCCCTCCAGTACTTGTGCATATGAAGTGACCATTAGCACAGATTTTAAAGCTGCTGTTGAAGGTATCGGCCATTGGGCGGCAGCATTTCTCCTTTCCCCATTCTGGGAATTACGGAAAGAGTCCTTCCTGCCAGTGGTGTTCCTCGGTTATATATTAGAGAGGAATGTGCCCGGACAAACCCCCAAAAGCTGATGTCTCCTAACTTACGTTTGGTTTCTAAATTGAAATTATATATATTTTTTATTGGAGTAATATTCCATTGTGTACATGGACCACTTCTTCTTTGTGCCTTCCGCTGTTGACAGACATTTTTGTTGCTTCCAAGTGTTGGCTGTGGTAAATATTGCTGGAGTGCAGGATTGCCACCCTGTGTCTTTTGGATTCTCATCCTCTCAGGTGATAGGCCCAGCAGTGGGTATGCTTGATTGAATGGTAGCTCAATATTTACCTTATCAAGGCACCTCCTTTGCGTTTTCATTACTGGTTCTTACCATGTCCCACTTAGAAACGAGGGTGCGCATTTCTCCACAACCCCTTCAGCATTTATTGTTTGCAGAATTTTTGCTGATGGCCATTATGACTGGTGTGAGCTGATAGTTTTTTGTAATTTGGATTTGCATGTCTTTAATAATTCCTAATGTTCCGCATTTTCCCGTGCTTTGTTTTCTTTCTGTTACACAAAACAGAAAAAAACTGTGAGTACAATAAACCACTTGAAGTGGTCTTCTGGGAAGGCTGCCCTGTTTTGAATTTTTCGTCGATTTTTGACCCCAGGATTTTTTTGAGAACAGGTGACATTTACAGGCTTGTAATGAGTGTGAATATTTAGTGACCACTACTACTGGCTTTAAAGGTGCTGTTGGGGGAAACGGCCACAAGGCGGCAGCATTTCTCCGTTCCCAAAACTGGTTTCTAGGGCAGCACAGCCTTTCTGGAAGTGGAGTTCCCAGGTTGTAAATTAGAATGGAATTTGCTAGGAATAAAACCCGTAACTTAATATTCCATTCTTTCTTGTTCGATTTTTTAGTCTTTTTAAATCGAGGTAATGTTTAGAATATTGTTTGTCCTAGGTGTATACAATCTGGTTCATTTGTACATTACATACACACACACACACACACACACACACACACACACATATGTAATATATTCATGTACAGATACTCTTCCCATGTAAATTATTGCAGAGTGCTCCATTGACCTCCCTTGCTATACGGTCAGTCTCTTTGATAAATGTATTTAGTAGGTATTTGTACGCATATGGTAACCCTAATCTTAATTTTCCATACCACCCACCTTTCCATTTACATAAAAATAGTTAGTTTTCTAAGTCTGTGAGTTTTTTCTCTGTGAAAATGCTATCATTTTTGTCAGTTGTTAGATAACGCCTATAAGTGATATCATACTCTATGTCTTTTTCTTTCTGACTTACGTCATGTTCTGAGATTATATCTAGGCTCATAAATGGTGCCTCAACGAGCAGTGTTTCACTGTTTTCCATGGCTAATATTCCATTATGTACATGGACCACTTCTTCTTTATCCATTCAACCATTGATGGACATTTTGGTTGCTTCCGTGTCTTGGCTATTGTGAAAAATCCTGCAGTGAAGCTGTTGCAGCCTGTGCCTTCTCGACTCTGGTATTTTCGGGTGAGAGTTTCAGCGGTGGGCCTGCTGAATGGAATGCTGGCTCAATTTTTATTTTTAAACACAGCTCCTTTCTGTTCTCACTATTGGCTCTTACCACTTTACATCTCACCAGCAGCTAGAGGGTACAAAGTTCTCTAAAACCCCTTCAGCATTTATTGTTTGTAGACCTTTGGCTGATGGTAGTTGACGTGTGTGAGTTGAAATCTTTTTGTAGGCTAGATTTGCATGAGTTTAAAAATTTATGTTGTTGAGCTTTTATCCATTTTCCTTGCTTTTAGAAAAATAATGAGTAAAATTTACCTCTTCATACTATCTCCTTGAAAATTTTGCCAGTTGTGAATTTTTGAGGGCAGTTGTCCTTTACTGTCCTGAGTCCTTGTGAATGTTAAGTGACCGTTAGCTGTGGTTTTAAAGCCGCTCTTGTGGGAAACGGCCACAAGGCGGCAGCATTTCTGCGTTTCCAACTCTGGGTTTTTGGGCAACAGAGGTTTCCTGGAAATCGTGTTTGTAAGCTGCAAATTAGAGCAGAATGTGCCACGGCAAACTCCCAAGAGCTTATATCTCCTTACTTCTTGTTTGTTTTTTACATTTAATTTTTATTTATTATCACAGCAAATTGGATAAAAATACTGTGTTTTTTCTAGCTGTATGGAATCTGGTTCATTATATCAATGTATTGATCTATTCATCTTTGGATCCTTTCCCGTGTAGGTTATTACAGAGTGTTGAGTACACCTCTTTTAGCATTCCATAGGTATTTTGTGATTATATATTTCATATGTATTACTACATGTCTGTTAACCCCCATATCCTAATTCATACATTCCTTACGCCTTTCCATTTGGTTAAACATAATTTGGTTTTCTGAATCTATGAGTGTCCTTCTCTTGGAAATTATTTCATAGGTATCAATTTTTAGGTAACACCTATAAGTGACGTAATAGGATATCTGTCTTTCGTTTTCTTTCTTACTTCAGGTAGGGTGATTATCTCTAGATCCTTCTATGCTGGTGCCAACAGCATTGTTCCATGCTTTTGCATGGCTAATATTCCATTGTGTACATGGACCACTTCTTCTTGGTGCATTTTTCTGTTGATGGACATTTTGGTTTCTTCCAGCTCTTGGCTATGGTACATGTTGCTGCAGTGAAGGATTGCCAGCCTGTGTCTTTTTGATTCAGGTCTACTCAGCTGATAGGCCCATCAGTGGGCCTACCTGATCACATAGTAGCTCAAGTTTTACCTTTAAACACACCTCCATTTTGTTCTCTGTACTGGCTGTTACCAGGTTACATCCCATCAGCAGCTAGAGGGTACACAGTTCTCTAAAACCCCTTCAGCATTTATACTATGTAGACTTTTTTGCTGATGATCCTTCTGACGGCTGTGAGGTGAACGTGTTTCTAGACCGGATTTGCATGGCTTTATTAATTCCTGACGTTGAGCGTTTTTCCATGCCTTTTTCTATAACAAAAAAAGAGACAGAATATAAAATATGCATAAAATATGCCTCTTGAAATTGTCGTTTTGAAATATGGATGTCTTTTGAGATTTTTGCTCGATTTACGACTGAAGGATTGTTTTGAGGACAGGTGTCATTTACAGGCCTGCAATTATTTTGACTATCAAGTAACCATTACAGCTGCAGTTAGAGCTGCTGTTGTGTGAAACGGCCACAAGGCGGCAGCAGTTCTCATTAACCAAATCTGGCTACTAGGGAAACAGAGCCTCAATGGAAGTCCTGTTCTAGGTTGCAAATTAGAATGGAATGGGCCAGGAAAAAGCCCCTTAAGTTTATATCTCACTAAATATTGTTCCTTTTTAAAATTTAATTTTCATTGTTTATCACAGCAAGTGTGATTACAATGTTTTGCTTGTTTTAGGTGTGCAAGGTGTGGTTGTTTTCCACGTATACCTATCTCTTTTCTTCTTTGGATCCTTTTCCCATTTTAGGTTATGACACAATGTTGAGTAGTCTTCTCTTGGTATTCCGTAGGTCTTTGGTGATTATATACTTCACCTGTGTTTGTATATCTCTGTTAACTCTGACATCCTAATGTATCCAATCCTCACACCTTTCCATTGGTGAACCATAAGTTTGTTTAATGAATCTGTGATTGCCTTTCTCTGTGGAAATATCTTCACTGGTATCAACTTTTAGGTAACACCTATAAGTGGTATCACAGGATACGTGTCTTTCGCTTTCTGACTTACTACAAGTTGCGTGATTACTTCTAGACTCATCTGTGGTGATGCAAATGGCATTGTGTCATTGTTTTCCTTGGCTAATATTCCATCTGTACGTGGACCAGTTTTTCTTTGTCCACTCACCTGTTGATGGACTTTTGGGTTGCTTCCATGTCTTGGTTATTGTAACACTGCTGAAATGCACATTTGCCTGCCTGTGTCTTTCAACTATGTCTTCTTCGGTTATAGGCCCAGGAGAGGGCCTGTTGGATCATATGGTAGCAAAATGTTTACCTTGTAAAGGCGTCTCCATTCTGTTCTCACTAATGGCTCTTACCAGGTTATGTTCCACTTAAATTTGAGGGTATGCCCTTGTCCACAACCCTTTCAGCATTTATTGTTTGTAGTTTTTCTGCTGATGTTTATTCTGACAGGTGTGAGCTGACACCCCTTTGAGGTTGGACTTGCATGCATCTCATAATCCCTTGAAATTGAACTTTCAGGCATGTCCTCTTTTTTCTCAAGCTGTGAGTAGCGCTTACCTCTTCAAATGGTTTTCTTGAAGTATGTGTCACATTTTGAAATATTTTGGCCATTACCTCCCTGAAGACATTTTCAGGGCTGCTTTCATTTACAGCCCTCCAGTACTTGTGCATATGAAGTGACCATTAGCACAGATTTTAAAGCTGCTGTTGAAGGTATCGGCCATTGGGCGGCAGCATTTCTCCTTTCCCCATTCTGGGAATTACGGAAAGAGTCCTTCCTGCCAGTGGTGTTCCTCGGTTATATATTAGAGAGGAATGTGCCCGGACAAACCCCCAAAAGCTGATGTCTCCTAACTTACGTTTGGTTTCTAAATTGAAATTATATATATTTTTTATTGGAGTAATATTCCATTGTGTACATGGACCACTTCTTCTTTGTGCCTTCCTCTGTTGACAGACATTTTTGTTGCTTCCAAGTGTTGGCTGTGGTAAATATTGCTGGAGTGCAGGATTGCCACCCTGTGTCTTTTGGATTCTCATCCTCTCAGGTGATAGGCCCAGCAGTGGGTATGCTTGATTGAATGGTAGCTCAATATTTACCTTATCAAGGCACCTCCTTTGCGTTTTCATTACTGGTTCTTACCATGTCCCACTTAGAAACGAGGGTGCGCATTTCTCCACAACCCCTTCAGCATTTATTGTTTGCAGAATTTTTGCTGATGGCCATTATGACTGGTGTGAGCTGATAGTTTTTTGTAATTTGGATTTGCATGTCTTTAATAATTCCTAATGTTCCGCATTTTCCCGTGCTTTGTTTTCTTTCTGTTACACAAAACAGAAAAAAACTGTGAGTACAATAAACCACTTGAAGTGGTCTTCTGGGAAGGCTGCCCTGTTTTGAATTTTTCGTCGATTTTTGACCCCAGGATTTTTTTGAGAACAGGTGACATTTACAGGCTTGTAATGAGTGTGAATATTTAGTGACCACTACTACTGGCTTTAAAGGTGCTGTTGGGGGAAACGGCCACAAGGCGGCAGCATTTCTCCGTTCCCAAAACTGGTTTCTAGGGCAGCACAGCCTTTCTGGAAGTGGAGTTCCCAGGTTGTAAATTAGAATGGAATTTGCTAGGAATAAAACCCGTAACTTAATATTCCATTCTTTCTTGTTCGATTTTTTAGTCTTTTTAAATCGAGGTAATGTTTAGAATATTGTTTGTCCTAGGTGTATACAATCTGGTTCATTTGTACATTACATACACACACACACACACACACACACACACACACACACACACACACATATGTAATATATTCATGTACAGATACTCTTCCCATGTAAATTATTGCAGAGTGCTCCATTGACCTCCCTTGCTATACGGTCAGTCTCTTTGATAAATGTATTTAGTAGGTATTTGTACGCATATGGTAACCCTAATCTTAATTTTCCATACCACCCACCTTTCCATTTACATAAGAATAGTTAGTTTTCTAAGTCTGTGAGTTTTTTCTCTGTGAAAATGCTATCATTTTTGTCAGTTGTTAGATAACGCCTATAAGTGATATCATACTCTATGTCTTTTTCTTTCTGACTTACGTCATGTTCTGAGATTATATCTAGGCTCATAAATGGTGCCTCAACGAGCAGTGTTTCACTGTTTTCCATGGCTAATATTCCATTATGTACATGGACCACTTCTTCTTTATCCATTCAACCATTGATGGACATTTTGGTTGCTTCCGTGTCTTGGCTATTGTGAAAAATCCTGCAGTGAAGCTGTTGCAGCCTGTGCCTTCTCGACTCTGGTATTTTCGGGTGAGAGTTTCAGCGGTGGGCCTGCTGAATGGAATGCTGGCTCAATTTTTATTTTTAAACACAGCTCCTTTCTGTTCTCACTATTGGCTCTTACCACTTTACATCTCACCAGCAGCTAGAGGGTACAAAGTTCTCTAAAACCCCTTCAGCATTTATTGTTTGTAGACCTTTGGCTGATGGTAGTTGACGTGTGTGAGTTGAAATCTTTTTGTAGGCTAGATTTGCATGAGTTTAAAAATTTATGTTGTTGAGCTTTTATCCATTTTCCTTGCTTTTAGAAAAATAATGAGTAAAATTTACCTCTTCATACTATCTCCTTGAAAATTTTGCCAGTTGTGAATTTTTGAGGGCAGTTGTCCTTTACTGTCCTGAGTCCTTGTGAATGTTAAGTGACCGTTAGCTGTGGTTTTAAAGCCGCTCTTGTGGGAAACGGCCACAAGGCGGCAGCATTTCTGCGTTTCCAACTCTGGGTTTTTGGGCAACAGAGGTTTCCTGGAAATCGTGTTTGTAAGCTGCAAATTAGAGCAGAATGTGCCACGGCAAACTCCCAAGAGCTTATATCTCCTTACTTCTTGTTTGTTTTTTACATTTAATTTTTATTTATTATCACAGCAAATTGGATAAAAATACTGTGTTTTTTCTAGCTGTATGGAATCTGGTTCATTATATCAATGTATTGATCTATTCATCTTTGGATCCTTTCCCGTGTAGGTTATTACAGAGTGTTGAGTACACCTCTTTTAGCATTCCATAGGTATTTTGTGATTATATATTTCATATGTATTACTACATGTCTGTTAACCCCCATATCCTAATTCATACATTCCTTACGCCTTTCCATTTGGTTAAACATAATTTGGTTTTCTGAATCTATGAGTGTCCTTCTCTTGGAAATTATTTCATAGGTATCAATTTTTAGGTAACACCTATAAGTGACGTAATAGGATATCTGTCTTTCGTTTTCTTTCTTACTTCAGGTAGGGTGATTATCTCTAGATCCTTCTATGCTGGTGCCAACAGCATTGTTCCATGCTTTTGCATGGCTAATATTCCATTGTGTACATGGACCACTTCTTCTTGGTGCATTTTTCTGTTGATGGACATTTTGGTTTCTTCCAGCTCTTGGCTATGGTACATGTTGCTGCAGTGAAGGATTGCCAGCCTGTGTCTTTTTGATTCAGGTCTACTCAGCTGATAGGCCCATCAGTGGGCCTACCTGATCACATAGTAGCTCAAGTTTTACCTTTAAACACACCTCCATTTTGTTCTCTGTACTGGCTGTTACCAGGTTACATCCCATCAGCAGCTAGAGGGTACACAGTTCTCTAAAACCCCTTCAGCATTTATACTATGTAGACTTTTTTGCTGATGATCCTTCTGACGGCTGTGAGGTGAACGTGTTTCTAGACCGGATTTGCATGGCTTTATTAATTCCTGACGTTGAGCGTTTTTCCATGCCTTTTTCTATAACAAAAAAAGAGACAGAATATAAAATATGCATAAAATATGCCTCTTGAAATTGTCGTTTTGAAATATGGATGTCTTTTGAGATTTTTGCTCGATTTACGACCGAAGGATTGTTTTGAGGACAGGTGTCATTTACAGGCCTGCAATTATTTTGACTATCAAGTAACCATTACAGCTGCAGTTAGAGCTGCTGTTGTGTGAAACGGCCACAAGGCGGCAGCAGTTCTCATTAACCAAATCTGGCTACTAGGGAAACAGAGCCTCAATGGAAGTCCTGTTCTAGGTTGCAAATTAGAATGGAATGGGCCAGGAAAAAGCCCCTTAAGTTTATATCTCACTAAATATTGTTCCTTTTTAAAATTTAATTTTCATTGTTTATCACAGCAAGTGTGATTACAATGTTTTGCTTGTTGTAGGTGTGCAAGGTGTGGTTGTTTTCCACGTATACCTATCTCTTTTCTTCTTCGGATCCTTTTCCCATTTTAGGTTATGACACAATGTTGAGTAGTCTTCTCTTGGTATTCCGTAGGTCTTTGGTGATTATATACTTCACCTGTGTTTGTATATCTCTGTTAACTCTGACATCCTAATGTATCCAATCCTCACACCTTTCCATTGGTGAACCATAAGTTTGTTTAATGAATCTGTGATTGCCTTTCTCTGTGGAAATATCTTCACTGGTATCAACTTTTAGGTAACACCTATAAGTGGTATCACAGGATACGTGTCTTTCGCTTTCTGACTTACTACAAGTTGCGTGATTACTTCTAGACTCATCTGTGGTGATGCAAATGGCATTGTGTCATTGTTTTCCTTGGCTAATATTCCATCTGTACGTGGACCAGTTTTTCTTTGTCCACTCACCTGTTGACGGACTTTTGGGTTGCTTCCATGTCTTGGTTATTGTAACACTGCTGAAATGCACATTTGCCTGCCTGTGTCTTTCAACTATGTCTTCTTCGGTTATAGGCCCAGGAGAGGGCCTGTTGGATCATATGGTAGCAAAATGTTTACCTTGTAAAGGCGTCTCCATTCTGTTCTCACTAATGGCTCTTACCAGGTTATGTTCCACTTAAATTTGAGGGTATGCCCTTGTCCACAACCCTTTCAGCATTTATTGTTTGTAGTTTTTCTGCTGATGTTTATTCTGACAGGTGTGAGCTGACACCTCTTTGAGGTTGGATTTGCATGCATCTCATAATCCCTTGAAATTGAACTTTCAGGCATGTCCTCTTTTTTCTCAAGCTGTGAGTAGCGCTTACCTCTTCAAATGGTTTTCTTGAAGTATGTGTCACATTTTGAAATATTTTGGCCATTACCTCCCTGAAGACATTTTCAGGGCTGCTTTCATTTACAGCCCTCCAGTACTTGTGCATATGAAGTGACCATTAGCACAGATTTTAAAGCTGCTGTTGAAGGTATCGGCCATTGGGCGGCAGCATTTCTCCTTTCCCCATTCTGGGAATTACGGAAAGAGTCCTTCCTGCCAGTGGTGTTCCTCGGTTATATATTAGAGAGGAATGTGCCCGGACAAACCCCCAAAAGCTGATGTCTCCTAACTTACGTTTGGTTTCTAAATTGAAATTATATATATTTTTTATTGGAGTAATATTCCATTGTGTACATGGACCACTTCTTCTTTGTGCCTTCCTCTGTTGACAGACATTTTTGTTGCTTCCAAATGTTGGCTGTGGTAAATATTGCTGGAGTGCAGGATTGCCACCCTGTGTCTTTTGGATTCTCATCCTCTCAGGTGATAGGCCCAGCAGTGGGTATGCTTGATTGAATGGTAGCTCAATATTTACCTTATCAAGGCACCTCCTTTGCGTTTTCATTACTGGTTCTTACCATGTCCCACTTAGAAACGAGGGTGCGCATTTCTCCACAACCCCTTCAGCATTTATTGTTTGCAGAATTTTTGCTGATGGCCATTATGACTGGTGTGAGCTGATAGTTTTTTGTAATTTGGATTTGCATGTCTTTAATAATTCCTAATGTTCCGCATTTTCCCGTGCTTTGTTTTCTTTCTGTTACACAAAACAGAAAAAAACTGTGAGTACAATAAACCACTTGAAGTGGTCTTCTGGGAAGGCTGCCCTGTTTTGAATTTTTCGTCGATTTTTGACCCCAGGATTTTTTTGAGAACAGGTGACATTTACAGGCTTGTAATGAGTGTGAATATTTAGTGACCACTACTACTGGCTTTAAAGGTGCTGTTGGGGGAAACGGCCACAAGGCGGCAGCATTTCTCCGTTCCCAAAACTGGTTTCTAGGGCAGCACAGCCTTTCTGGAAGTGGAGTTCCCAGGTTGTAAATTAGAATGGAATTTGCTAGGAATAAAACCCGTAACTTAATATTCCATTATTTCTTGTTCGATTTTTTAGTCTTTTTAAATCGAGGTAATGTTTAGAATATTGTTTGTCCTAGGTGTATACAATCTGGTTCGTTTGTACATTACATATACACACACACACACACACACACACACACACATATGTAATATATTCATGTACAGATACTCTTCCCATGTAAATTATTGCAGAGTGCTCCATTGACCTCCCTTGCTATACGGTCAGTCTCTTTGATAAATGTATTTAGTAGGTATTTGTACGCATATGGTAACCCTAATCTTAATTTTCCATACCACCCACCTTTCCATTTACATAAGAATAGTTAGTTTTCTAAGTCTGTGAGTTTTTTCTCTGTGAAAATGCTATCATTTTTGTCAGTTGTTAGATAACGCCTATAAGTGATATCATACTCTATGTCTTTTTCTTTCTGACTTACGTCATGTTCTGAGATTATATCTAGGCTCATAAATGGTGCCTCAACGAGCAGTGTTTCACTGTTTTCCATGGCTAATATTCCATTATGTACATGGACCACTTCTTCTTTATCCATTCAACCATTGATGGACATTTTGGTTGCTTCCGTGTCTTGGCTATTGTGAAAAATCCTGCAGTGAAGCTGTTGCAGCCTGTGCCTTCTCGACTCTGGTATTTTCGGGTGAGAGTTTCAGCGGTGGGCCTGCTGAATGGAATGCTGGCTCAATTTTTATTTTTAAACACAGCTCCTTTCTGTTCTCACTATTGGCTCTTACCACTTTACATCTCACCAGCAGCCAGAGGGTACAAAGTTCTCTAAAACCCCTTCAGCATTTATTGTTTGTAGACCTTTGGCTGATGGTAGTTGACGTGTGTGAGTTGAAATCTTTTTGTAGGCTAGATTTGCATGAGTTTAAAAATTTATGTTGTTGAGCTTTTATCCATTTTCCTTGCTTTTAGAAAAATAATGAGTAAAATTTACCTCTTCATACTATCTCCTTGAAAATTTTGCCAGTTGTGAATTTTTGAGGGCAGTTGTCCTTTACTGTCCTGAGTCCTTGTGAATGTTAAGTGACCGTTAGCTGTGGTTTTAAAGCCGCTCTTGTGGGAAACGGCCACAAGGCGGCAGCATTTCTGCGTTTCCAACTCTGGGTTTTTGGGCAACAGAGGTTTCCTGGAAATCGTGTTTGTAAGCTGCAAATTAGAGCAGAATGTGCCACGGCAAACTCCCAGGAGCTTATATCTCCTTACTTCTTGTTTGTTTTTTACATTTAATTTTTATTTATTATCACAGCAAATTGGATAAAAATACTGTGTTTTTTCTAGCTGTATGGAATCTGGTTCATTATATCAATGTATTGATCTATTCATCTTTGGATCCTTTCCCGTGTAGGTTATTACAGAGTGTTGAGTACACCTCTTTTAGCATTCCATAGGTATTTTGTGATTATATATTTCATATGTATTACTACATGTCTGTTAACCCCCATATCCTAATTCATACATTCCTTACGCCTTTCCATTTGGTTAAACATAATTTGGTTTTCTGAATCTATGAGTGTCCTTCTCTTGGAAATTATTTCATAGGTATCAATTTTTAGGTAACACCTATAAGTGACGTAATAGGATATCTGTCTTTCGTTTTCTTTCTTACTTCAGGTAGGGTGATTATCTCTAGATCCTTCTATGCTGGTGCCAACAGCATTGTTCCATGCTTTTGCATGGCTAATATTCCATTGTGTACATGGACCACTTCTTCTTGGTGCATTTTTCTGTTGATGGACATTTTGGTTTCTTCCAGCTCTTGGCTATGGTACATGTTGCTGCAGTGAAGGATTGCCAGCCTGTGTCTTTTTGATTCAGGTCTACTCAGCTGATAGGCCCATCAGTGGGCCTACCTGATCACATAGTAGCTCAAGTTTTACCTTTAAACACACCTCCATTTTGTTCTCTGTACTGGCTGTTACCAGGTTACATCCCATCAGCAGCTAGAGGGTACACAGTTCTCTAAAACCCCTTCAGCATTTATACTATGTAGACTTTTTTGCTGATGATCCTTCTGACGGCTGTGAGGTGAACGTGTTTCTAGACCGGATTTGCATGGCTTTATTAATTCCTGACGTTGAGCGTTTTTCCATGCCTTTTTCTATAACAAAAAAAGAGACAGAATATAAAATATGCATAAAATATGCCTCTTGAAATTGTCGTTTTGAAATATGGATGTCTTTTGAGATTTTTGCTCGATTTACGACTGAAGGATTGTTTTGAGGACAGGTGTCATTTACAGGCCTGCAATTATTTTGACTATCAAGTAACCATTACAGCTGCAGTTAGAGCTGCTGTTGTGTGAAACGGCCACAAGGCGGCAGCAGTTCTCATTAACCAAATCTGGCTACTAGGGAAACAGAGCCTCAATGGAAGTCCTGTTCTAGGTTGCAAATTAGAATGGAATGGGCCAGGAAAAAGCCCCTTAAGTTTATATCTCACTAAATATTGTTCCTTTTTAAAATTTAATTTTCATTGTTTATCACAGCAAGTGTGATTACAATGTTTTGCTTGTTGTAGGTGTGCAAGGTGTGGTTGTTTTCCACGTATACCTATCTCTTTTCTTCTTCGGATCCTTTTCCCATTTTAGGTTATGACACAATGTTGAGTAGTCTTCTCTTGGTATTCCGTAGGTCTTTGGTGATTATATACTTCACCTGTGTTTGTATATCTCTGTTAACTCTGACATCCTAATGTATCCAATCCTCACACCTTTCCATTGGTGAACCATAAGTTTGTTTAATGAATCTGTGATTGCCTTTCTCTGTGGAAATATCTTCACTGGTATCAACTTTTAGGTAACACCTATAAGTGGTATCACAGGATACGTGTCTTTCGCTTTCTGACTTACTACAAGTTGCGTGATTACTTCTAGACTCATCTGTGGTGATGCAAATGGCATTGTGTCATTTTTTTCCTTGGCTAATATTCCATCTGTACGTGGACCAGTTTTTCTTTGTCCACTCACCTGTTGATGGACTTTTGGGTTGCTTCCATGTCTTGGTTATTGTAACACTGCTGAAATGCACATTTGCCTGCCTGTGTCTTTCAACTATGTCTTCTTCGGTTATAGGCCCAGGAGAGGGCCTGTTGGATCATATGGTAGCAAAATGTTTACCTTGTAAAGGCGTCTCCATTCTGTTCTCACTAATGGCTCTTACCAGGTTATGTTCCACTTAAATTTGAGGGTATGCCCTTGTCCACAACCCTTTCAGCATTTATTGTTTGTAGTTTTTCTGCTGATGTTTATTCTGACAGGTGTGAGCTGACACCTCTTTGAGGTTGGATTTGCATGCATCTCATAATCCCTTGAAATTGAACTTTCAGGCATGTCCTCTTTTTTCTCAAGCTGTGAGTAGCGCTTACCTCTTCAAATGGTTTTCTTGAAGTATGTGTCACATTTTGAAATATTTTGGCCATTACCTCCCTGAAGACATTTTCAGGGCTGCTTTCATTTACAGCCCTCCAGTACTTGTGCATATGAAGTGACCATTAGCACAGATTTTAAAGCTGCTGTTGAAGGTATCGGCCATTGGGCGGCAGCATTTCTCCTTTCCCCATTCTGGGAATTACGGAAAGAGTCCTTCCTGCCAGTGGTGTTCCTCGGTTATATATTAGAGAGGAATGTGCCCGGACAAACCCCCAAAAGCTGATGTCTCCTAACTTACGTTTGGTTTCTAAATTGAAATTATATATATTTTTTATTGGAGTAATATTCCATTGTGTACATGGACCACTTCTTCTTTGTGCCTTCCTCTGTTGACAGACATTTTTGTTGCTTCCAAGTGTTGGCTGTGGTAAATATTGCTGGAGTGCAGGATTGCCACCCTGTGTCTTTTGGATTCTCATCCTCTCAGGTGATAGGCCCAGCAGTGGGTATGCTTGATTGAATGGTAGCTCAATATTTACCTTATCAAGGCACCTCCTTTGCGTTTTCATTACTGGTTCTTACCATGTCCCACTTAGAAACGAGGGTGCGCATTTCTCCACAACCCCTTCAGCATTTATTGTTTGCAGAATTTTTGCTGATGGCCATTATGACTGGTGTGAGCTGATAGTTTTTTGTAATTTGGATTTGCATGTCTTTAATAATTCCTAATGTTCCGCATTTTCCCGTGCTTTGTTTTCTTTCTGTTACACAAAACAGAAAAAAACTGTGAGTACAATAAACCACTTGAAGTGGTCTTCTGGGAAGGCTGCCCTGTTTTGAATTTTTCGTCGATTTTTGACCCCAGGATTTTTTTGAGAACAGGTGACATTTACAGGCTTGTAATGAGTGTGAATATTTAGTGACCACTACTACTGGCTTTAAACGTGCTGTTGGGGGAAACGGCCACAAGGCGGCAGCATTTCTCCGTTCCCAAAACTGGTTTCTAGGGCAGCACAGCCTTTCTGGAAGTGGAGTTCCCAGGTTGTAAATTAGAATGGAATTTGCTAGGAATAAAACCCGTAACTTAATATTCCATTCTTTCTTGTTCGATTTTTTAGTCTTTTTAAATCGAGGTAATGTTTAGAATATTGTTTGTCCTAGGTGTATACAATCTGGTTCGTTTGTACATTACATATATACACACACACACGCACACACACACACACACACACATATGTAATATATTCATGTACAGATACTCTTCCCATGTAAATTATTGCAGAGTGCTCCATTGACCTCCCTTGCTATACGGTCAGTCTCTTTGATAAATGTATTTAGTAGGTATTTGTACGCATATGGTAACCCTAATCTTAATTTTCCATACCACCCACCTTTCCATTTACATAAGAATAGTTAGTTTTCTAAGTCTGTGAGTTTTTTCTCTGTGAAAATGCTATCATTTTTGTCAGTTGTTAGATAACGCCTATAAGTGATATCATACTCTATGTCTTTTTCTTTCTGACTTACGTCATGTTCTGAGATTATATCTAGGCTCATAAATGGTGCCTCAACGAGCAGTGTTTCACTGTTTTCCATGGCTAATATTCCATTATGTACATGGACCACTTCTTCTTTATCCATTCAACCATTGATGGACATTTTGGTTGCTTCCGTGTCTTGGCTATTGTGAAAAATCCTGCAGTGAAGCTGTTGCAGCCTGTGCCTTCTCGACTCTGGTATTTTCGGGTGAGAGTTTCAGCGGTGGGCCTGCTGAATGGAATGCTGGCTCAATTTTTATTTTTAAACACAGCTCCTTTCTGTTCTCACTATTGGCTCTTACCACTTTACATCTCACCAGCAGCTAGAGGGTACAAAGTTCTCTAAAACCCCTTCAGCATTTATTGTTTGTAGACCTTTGGCTGATGGTAGTTGACGTGTGTGAGTTGAAATCTTTTTGTAGGCTAGATTTGCATGAGTTTAAAAATTTATGTTGTTGAGCTTTTATCCATTTTCCTTGCTTTTAGAAAAATAATGAGTAAAATTTACCTCTTCATACTATCTCCTTGAAAATTTTGCCAGTTGTGAATTTTTGAGGGCAGTTGTCCTTTACTGTCCTGAGTCCTTGTGAATGTTAAGTGACCGTTAGCTGTGGTTTTAAAGCCGCTCTTGTGGGAAACGGCCACAAGGCGGCAGCATTTCTGCGTTTCCAACTCTGGGTTTTTGGGCAACAGAGGTTTCCTGGAAATCGTGTTTGTAAGCTGCAAATTAGAGCAGAATGTGCCACGGCAAACTCCCAAGAGCTTATATCTCCTTACTTCTTGTTTGTTTTTTACATTTAATTTTTATTTATTATCACAGCAAATTGGATAAAAATACTGTGTTTTTTCTAGCTGTATGGAATCTGGTTCATTATATCAATGTATTGATCTATTCATCTTTGGATCCTTTCCCGTGTAGGTTATTACAGAGTGTTGAGTACACCTCTTTTAGCATTCCATAGGTATTTTGTGATTATATATTTCATATGTATTACTACATGTCTGTTAACCCCCATATCCTAATTCATACATTCCTTACGCCTTTCCATTTGGTTAAACATAATTTGGTTTTCTGAATCTATGAGTGTCCTTCTCTTGGAAATTATTTCATAGGTATCAATTTTTAGGTAACACCTATAAGTGACGTAATAGGATATCTGTCTTTCGTTTTCTTTCTTACTTCAGGTAGGGTGATTATCTCTAGATCCTTCTATGCTGGTGCCAACAGCATTGTTCCATGCTTTTGCATGGCTAATATTCCATTGTGTACATGGACCACTTCTTCTTGGTGCATTTTTCTGTTGATGGACATTTTGGTTTCTTCCAGCTCTTGGCTATGGTACATGTTGCTGCAGTGAAGGATTGCCAGCCTGTGTCTTTTTGATTCAGGTCTACTCAGCTGATAGGCCCATCAGTGGGCCTACCTGATCACATAGTAGCTCAAGTTTTACCTTTAAACACACCTCCATTTTGTTCTCTGTACTGGCTGTTACCAGGTTACATCCCATCAGCAGCTAGAGGGTACACAGTTCTCTAAAACCCCTTCAGCATTTATACTATGTAGACTTTTTTGCTGATGATCCTTCTGACGGCTGTGAGGTGAACGTGTTTCTAGACCGGATTTGCATGGCTTTATTAATTCCTGACGTTGAGCGTTTTTCCATGCCTTTTTCTATAACAAAAAAAGAGACAGAATATAAAATATGCATAAAATATGCCTCTTGAAATTGTCGTTTTGAAATATGGATGTCTTTTGAGATTTTTGCTCGATTTACGACCGAAGGATTGTTTTGAGGACAGGTGTCATTTACAGGCCTGCAATTATTTTGACTATCAAGTAACCATTACAGCTGCAGTTAGAGCTGCTGTTGTGTGAAACGGCCACAAGGCGGCAGCAGTTCTCATTAACCAAATCTGGCTACTAGGGAAACAGAGCCTCAATGGAAGTCCTGTTCTAGGTTGCAAATTAGAATGGAATGGGCCAGGAAAAAGCCCCTTAAGTTTATATCTCACTAAATATTGTTCCTTTTTAAAATTTAATTTTCATTGTTTATCACAGCAAGTGTGATTACAATGTTTTGCTTGTTGTAGGTGTGCAAGGTGTGGTTGTTTTCCACGTATACCTATCTCTTTTCTTCTTTGGATCCTTTTCCCATTTTAGGTTATGACACAATGTTGAGTAGTCTTCTCTTGGTATTCCGTAGGTCTTTGGTGATTATATACTTCACCTGTGTTTGTATATCTCTGTTAACTCTGACATCCTAATGTATCCAATCCTCACACCTTTCCATTGGTGAACCATAAGTTTGTTTAATGAATCTGTGATTGCCTTTCTCTGTGGAAATATCTTCACTGGTATCAACTTTTAGGTAACACCTATAAGTGGTATCACAGGATACGTGTCTTTCGCTTTCTGACTTACTACAAGTTGCGTGATTACTTCTAGACTCATCTGTGGTGATGCAAATGGCATTGTGTCATTTTTTTCCTTGGCTAATATTCCATCTGTACGTGGACCAGTTTTTCTTTGTCCACTCACCTGTTGATGGACTTTTGGGTTGCTTCCATGTCTTGGTTATTGTAACACTGCTGAAATGCACATTTGCCTGCCTGTGTCTTTCAACTATGTCTTCTTCGGTTATAGGCCCAGGAGAGGGCCTGTTGGATCATATGGTAGCAAAATGTTTACCTTGTAAAGGCGTCTCCATTCTGTTCTCACTAATGGCTCTTACCAGGTTATGTTCCACTTAAATTTGAGGGTATGCCCTTGTCCACAACCCTTTCAGCATTTATTGTTTGTAGTTTTTCTGCTGATGTTTATTCTGACAGGTGTGAGCTGACACCTCTTTGAGGTTGGATTTGCATGCATCTCATAATCCCTTGAAATTGAACTTTCAGGCATGTCCTCTTTTTTCTCAAGCTGTGAGTAGCGCTTACCTCTTCAAATGGTTTTCTTGAAGTATGTGTCACATTTTGAAATATTTTGGCCATTACCTCCCTGAAGACATTTTCAGGGCTGCTTTCATTTACAGCCCTCCAGTACTTGTGCATATGAAGTGACCATTAGCACAGATTTTAAAGCTGCTGTTGAAGGTATCGGCCATTGGGCGGCAGCATTTCTCCTTTCCCCATTCTGGGAATTACGGAAAGAGTCCTTCCTGCCAGTGGTGTTCCTCGGTTATATATTAGAGAGGAATGTGCCCGGACAAACCCCCAAAAGCTGATGTCTCCTAACTTACGTTTGGTTTCTAAATTGAAATTATATATATTTTTTATTGGAGTAATATTCCATTGTGTACATGGACCACTTCTTCTTTGTGCCTTCCTCTGTTGACAGACATTTTTGTTGCTTCCAAGTGTTGGCTGTGGTAAATATTGCTGGAGTGCAGGATTGCCACCCTGTGTCTTTTGGATTCTCATCCTCTCAGGTGATAGGCCCAGCAGTGGGTATGCTTGATTGAATGGTAGCTCAATATTTACCTTATCAAGGCACCTCCTTTGCGTTTTCATTACTGGTTCTTACCATGTCCCACTTAGAAACGAGGGTGCGCATTTCTCCACAACCCCTTCAGCATTTATTGTTTGCAGAATTTTTGCTGATGGCCATTATGACTGGTGTGAGCTGATAGTTTTTTGTAATTTGGATTTGCATGTCTTTAATAATTCCTAATGTTCCGCATTTTCCCGTGCTTTGTTTTCTTTCTGTTACACAAAACAGAAAAAAACTGTGAGTACAATAAACCACTTGAAGTGGTCTTCTGGGAAGGCTGCCCTGTTTTGAATTTTTCGTCGATTTTTGACCCCAGGATTTTTTTGAGAACAGGTGACATTTACAGGCTTGTAATGAGTGTGAATATTTAGTGACCACTACTACTGGCTTTAAAGGTGCTGTTGGGGGAAACGGCCACAAGGCGGCAGCATTTCTCCATTCCCAAAACTGGTTTCTAGGGCAGCACAGCCTTTCTGGAAGTGGAGTTCCCAGGTTGTAAATTAGAATGGAATTTGCTAGGAATAAAACCCGTAACTTAATATTCCATTATTTCTTGTTCGATTTTTTAGTCTTTTTAAATCGAGGTAATGTTTAGAATATTGTTTGTCCTAGGTGTATACAATCTGGTTCATTTGTACATTACATACACACACACACACACACACACACACACACATATGTAATATATTCATGTACAGATACTCTTCCCATGTAAATTATTGCAGAGTGCTCCATTGACCTCCCTTGCTATACGGTCAGTCTCTTTGATAAATGTATTTAGTAGGTATTTGTACGCATATGGTAACCCTAATCTTAATTTTCCATACCACCCACCTTTCCATTTACATAAGAATAGTTAGTTTTCTAAGTCTGTGAGTTTTTTCTCTGTGAAAATGCTATCATTTTTGTCAGTTGTTAGATAACGCCTATAAGTGATATCATACTCTATGTCTTTTTCTTTCTGACTTACGTCATGTTCTGAGATTATATCTAGGCTCATAAATGGTGCCTCAACGAGCAGTGTTTCACTGTTTTCCATGGCTAATATTCCATTATGTACATGGACCACTTCTTCTTTATCCATTCAACCATTGATGGACATTTTGGTTGCTTCCGTGTCTTGGCTATTGTGAAAAATCCTGCAGTGAAGCTGTTGCAGCCTGTGCCTTCTCGACTCTGGTATTTTCGGGTGAGAGTTTCAGCGGTGGGCCTGCTGAATGGAATGCTGGCTCAATTTTTATTTTTAAACACAGCTCCTTTCTGTTCTCACTATTGGCTCTTACCACTTTACATCTCACCAGCAGCTAGAGGGTACAAAGTTCTCTAAAACCCCTTCAGCATTTATTGTTTGTAGACCTTTGGCTGATGGTAGTTGACGTGTGTGAGTTGAAATCTTTTTGTAGGCTAGATTTGCATGAGTTTAAAAATTTATGTTGTTGAGCTTTTATCCATTTTCCTTGCTTTTAGAAAAATAATGAGTAAAATTTACCTCTTCATACTATCTCCTTGAAAATTTTGCCAGTTGTGAATTTTTGAGGGCAGTTGTCCTTTACTGTCCTGAGTCCTTGTGAATGTTAAGTGACCGTTAGCTGTGGTTTTAAAGCCGCTCTTGTGGGAAACGGCCACAAGGCGGCAGCATTTCTGCGTTTCCAACTCTGGGTTTTTGGGCAACAGAGGTTTCCTGGAAATCGTGTTTGTAAGCTGCAAATTAGAGCAGAATGTGCCACGGCAAACTCCCAAGAGCTTATATCTCCTTACTTCTTGTTTGTTTTTTACATTTAATTTTTATTTATTATCACAGCAAATTGGATAAAAATACTGTGTTTTTTCTAGCTGTATGGAATCTGGTTCATTATATCAATGTATTGATCTATTCATCTTTGGATCCTTTCCCGTGTAGGTTATTACAGAGTGTTGAGTACACCTCTTTTAGCATTCCATAGGTATTTTGTGATTATATATTTCATATGTATTACTACATGTCTGTTAACCCCCATATCCTAATTCATACATTCCTTACGCCTTTCCATTTGGTTAAACATAATTTGGTTTTCTGAATCTATGAGTGTCCTTCTCTTGGAAATTATTTCATAGGTATCAATTTTTAGGTAACACCTATAAGTGACGTAATAGGATATCTGTCTTTCGTTTTCTTTCTTACTTCAGGTAGGGTGATTATCTCTAGATCCTTCTATGCTGGTGCCAACAGCATTGTTCCATGCTTTTGCATGGCTAATATTCCATTGTGTACATGGACCACTTCTTCTTGGTGCATTTTTCTGTTGATGGACATTTTGGTTTCTTCCAGCTCTTGGCTATGGTACATGTTGCTGCAGTGAAGGATTGCCAGCCTGTGTCTTTTTGATTCAGGTCTACTCAGCTGATAGGCCCATCAGTGGGCCTACCTGATCACATAGTAGCTCAAGTTTTACCTTTAAACACACCTCCATTTTGTTCTCTGTACTGGCTGTTACCAGGTTACATCCCATCAGCAGCTAGAGGGTACACAGTTCTCTAAAACCCCTTCAGCATTTATACTATGTAGACTTTTTTGCTGATGATCCTTCTGACGGCTGTGAGGTGAACGTGTTTCTAGACCGGATTTGCATGGCTTTATTAATTCCTGACGTTGAGCGTTTTTCCATGCCTTTTTCTATAACAAAAAAAGAGACAGAATATAAAATATGCATAAAATATGCCTCTTGAAATTGTCGTTTTGAAATATGGATGTCTTTTGAGATTTTTGCTCGATTTACGACCGAAGGATTGTTTTGAGGACAGGTGTCATTTACAGGCCTGCAATTATTTTGACTATCAAGTAACCATTACAGCTGCAGTTAGAGCTGCTGTTGTGTGAAACGGCCACAAGGCGGCAGCAGTTCTCATTAACCAAATCTGGCTACTAGGGAAACAGAGCCTCAATGGAAGTCCTGTTCTAGGTTGCAAATTAGAATGGAATGGGCCAGGAAAAAGCCCCTTAAGTTTATATCTCACTAAATATTGTTCCTTTTTAAAATTTAATTTTCATTGTTTATCACAGCAAGTGTGATTACAATGTTTTGCTTGTTTTAGGTGTGCAAGGTGTGGTTGTTTTCCACGTATACCTATCTCTTTTCTTCTTTGGATCCTTTTCCCATTTTAGGTTATGACACAATGTTGAGTAGTCTTCTCTTGGTATTCCGTAGGTCTTTGGTGATTATATACTTCACCTGTGTTTGTATATCTCTGTTAACTCTGACATCCTAATGTATCCAATCCTCACACCTTTCCATTGGTGAACCATAAGTTTGTTTAATGAATCTGTGATTGCCTTTCTCTGTGGAAATATCTTCACTGGTATCAACTTTTAGGTAACACCTATAAGTGGTATCACAGGATACGTGTCTTTCGCTTTCTGACTTACTACAAGTTGCGTGATTACTTCTAGACTCATCTGTGGTGATGCAAATGGCATTGTGTCATTGTTTTCCTTGGCTAATATTCCATCTGTACGTGGACCAGTTTTTCTTTGTCCACTCACCTGTTGACGGACTTTTGGGTTGCTTCCATGTCTTGGTTATTGTAACACTGCTGAAATGCACATTTGCCTGCCTGTGTCTTTCAACTATGTCTTCTTCGGTTATAGGCCCAGGAGAGGGCCTGTTGGATCATATGGTAGCAAAATGTTTACCTTGTAAAGGCGTCTCCATTCTGTTCTCACTAATGGCTCTTACCAGGTTATGTTCCACTTAAATTTGAGGGTATGCCCTTGTCCACAACCCTTTCAGCATTTATTGTTTGTAGTTTTTCTGCTGATGTTTATTCTGACAGGTGTGAGCTGACACCTCTTTGAGGTTGGATTTGCATGCATCTCATAATCCCTTGAAATTGAACTTTCAGGCATGTCCTCTTTTTTCTCAAGCTGTGAGTAGCGCTTACCTCTTCAAATGGTTTTCTTGAAGTATGTGTCACATTTTGAAATATTTTGGCCATTACCTCCCTGAAGACATTTTCAGGGCTGCTTTCATTTACAGCCCTCCAGTACTTGTGCATATGAAGTGACCATTAGCACAGATTTTAAAGCTGCTGTTGAAGGTATCGGCCATTGGGCGGCAGCATTTCTCCTTTCCCCATTCTGGGAATTACGGAAAGAGTCCTTCCTGCCAGTGGTGTTCCTCGGTTATATATTAGAGAGGAATGTGCCCGGACAAACCCCCAAAAGCTGATGTCTCCTAACTTACGTTTGGTTTCTAAATTGAAATTATATATATTTTTTATTGGAGTAATATTCCATTGTGTACATGGACCACTTCTTCTTTGTGCCTTCCTCTGTTGACAGACATTTTTGTTGCTTCCAAGTGTTGGCTGTGGTAAATATTGCTGGAGTGCAGGATTGCCACCCTGTGTCTTTTGGATTCTCATCCTCTCAGGTGATAGGCCCAGCAGTGGGTATGCTTGATTGAATGGTAGCTCAATATTTACCTTATCAAGGCACCTCCTTTGCGTTTTCATTACTGGTTCTTACCATGTCCCACTTAGAAACGAGGGTGCGCATTTCTCCACAACCCCTTCAGCATTTATTGTTTGCAGAATTTTTGCTGATGGCCATTATGACTGGTGTGAGCTGATAGTTTTTTGTAATTTGGATTTGCATGTCTTTAATAATTCCTAATGTTCCGCATTTTCCCGTGCTTTGTTTTCTTTCTGTTACACAAAACAGAAAAAAACTGTGAGTACAATAAACCACTTGAAGTGGTCTTCTGGGAAGGCTGCCCTGTTTTGAATTTTTCGTCGATTTTTGACCCCAGGATTTTTTTGAGAACAGGTGACATTTACAGGCTTGTAATGAGTGTGAATATTTAGTGACCACTACTACTGGCTTTAAAGGTGCTGTTGGGGGAAACGGCCACAAGGCGGCAGCATTTCTCCGTTCCCAAAACTGGTTTCTAGGGCAGCACAGCCTTTCTGGAAGTGGAGTTCCCAGGTTGTAAATTAGAATGGAATTTGCTAGGAATAAAACCCGTAACTTAATATTCCATTCTTTCTTGTTCGATTTTTTAGTCTTTTTAAATCGAGGTAATGTTTAGAATATTGTTTGTCCTAGGTGTATACAATCTGGTTCATTTGTACATTACATACACACACACACACACACACACACACACACACACACACACACATATGTAATATATTCATGTACAGATACTCTTCCCATGTAAATTATTGCAGAGTGCTCCATTGACCTCCCTTGCTATACGGTCAGTCTCTTTGATAAATGTATTTAGTAGGTATTTGTACGCATATGGTAACCCTAATCTTAATTTTCCATACCACCCACCTTTCCATTTACATAAGAATAGTTAGTTTTCTAAGTCTGTGAGTTTTTTCTCTGTGAAAATGCTATCATTTTTGTCAGTTGTTAGATAACGCCTATAAGTGATATCATACTCTATGTCTTTTTCTTTCTGACTTACGTCATGTTCTGAGATTATATCTAGGCTCATAAATGGTGCCTCAACGAGCAGTGTTTCACTGTTTTCCATGGCTAATATTCCATTATGTACATGGACCACTTCTTCTTTATCCATTCAACCATTGATGGACATTTTGGTTGCTTCCGTGTCTTGGCTATTGTGAAAAATCCTGCAGTGAAGCTGTTGCAGCCTGTGCCTTCTCGACTCTGGTATTTTCGGGTGAGAGTTTCAGCGGTGGGCCTGCTGAATGGAATGCTGGCTCAATTTTTATTTTTAAACACAGCTCCTTTCTGTTCTCACTATTGGCTCTTACCACTTTACATCTCACCAGCAGCTAGAGGGTACAAAGTTCTCTAAAACCCCTTCAGCATTTATTGTTTGTAGACCTTTGGCTGATGGTAGTTGACGTGTGTGAGTTGAAATCTTTTTGTAGGCTAGATTTGCATGAGTTTAAAAATTTATGTTGTTGAGCTTTTATCCATTTTCCTTGCTTTTAGAAAAATAATGAGTAAAATTTACCTCTTCATACTATCTCCTTGAAAATTTTGCCAGTTGTGAATTTTTGAGGGCAGTTGTCCTTTACTGTCCTGAGTCCTTGTGAATGTTAAGTGACCGTTAGCTGTGGTTTTAAAGCCGCTCTTGTGGGAAACGGCCACAAGGCGGCAGCATTTCTGCGTTTCCAACTCTGGGTTTTTGGGCAACAGAGGTTTCCTGGAAATCGTGTTTGTAAGCTGCAAATTAGAGCAGAATGTGCCACGGCAAACTCCCAAGAGCTTATATCTCCTTACTTCTTGTTTGTTTTTTACATTTAATTTTTATTTATTATCACAGCAAATTGGATAAAAATACTGTGTTTTTTCTAGCTGTATGGAATCTGGTTCATTATATCAATGTATTGATCTATTCATCTTTGGATCCTTTCCCGTGTAGGTTATTACAGAGTGTTGAGTACACCTCTTTTAGCATTCCATAGGTATTTTGTGATTATATATTTCATATGTATTACTACATGTCTGTTAACCCCCATATCCTAATTCATACATTCCTTACGCCTTTCCATTTGGTTAAACATAATTTGGTTTTCTGAATCTATGAGTGTCCTTCTCTTGGAAATTATTTCATAGGTATCAATTTTTAGGTAACACCTATAAGTGACGTAATAGGATATCTGTCTTTCGTTTTCTTTCTTACTTCAGGTAGGGTGATTATCTCTAGATCCTTCTATGCTGGTGCCAACAGCATTGTTCCATGCTTTTGCATGGCTAATATTCCATTGTGTACATGGACCACTTCTTCTTGGTGCATTTTTCTGTTGATGGACATTTTGGTTTCTTCCAGCTCTTGGCTATGGTACATGTTGCTGCAGTGAAGGATTGCCAGCCTGTGTCTTTTTGATTCAGGTCTACTCAGCTGATAGGCCCATCAGTGGGCCTACCTGATCACATAGTAGCTCAAGTTTTACCTTTAAACACACCTCCATTTTGTTCTCTGTACTGGCTGTTACCAGGTTACATCCCATCAGCAGCTAGAGGGTACACAGTTCTCTAAAACCCCTTCAGCATTTATACTATGTAGACTTTTTTGCTGATGATCCTTCTGACGGCTGTGAGGTGAACGTGTTTCTAGACCGGATTTGCATGGCTTTATTAATTCCTGACGTTGAGCGTTTTTCCATGCCTTTTTCTATAACAAAAAAAGAGACAGAATATAAAATATGCATAAAATATGCCTCTTGAAATTGTCGTTTTGAAATATGGATGTCTTTTGAGATTTTTGCTCGATTTACGACCGAAGGATTGTTTTGAGGACAGGTGTCATTTACAGGCCTGCAATTATTTTGACTATCAAGTAACCATTACAGCTGCAGTTAGAGCTGCTGTTGTGTGAAACGGCCACAAGGCGGCAGCAGTTCTCATTAACCAAATCTGGCTACTAGGGAAACAGAGCCTCAATGGAAGTCCTGTTCTAGGTTGCAAATTAGAATGGAATGGGCCAGGAAAAAGCCCCTTAAGTTTATATCTCACTAAATATTGTTCCTTTTTAAAATTTAATTTTCATTGTTTATCACAGCAAGTGTGATTACAATGTTTTGCTTGTTGTAGGTGTGCAAGGTGTGGTTGTTTTCCACGTATACCTATCTCTTTTCTTCTTCGGATCCTTTTCCCATTTTAGGTTATGACACAATGTTGAGTAGTCTTCTCTTGGTATTCCGTAGGTCTTTGGTGATTATATACTTCACCTGTGTTTGTATATCTCTGTTAACTCTGACATCCTAATGTATCCAATCCTCACACCTTTCCATTGGTGAACCATAAGTTTGTTTAATGAATCTGTGATTGCCTTTCTCTGTGGAAATATCTTCACTGGTATCAACTTTTAGGTAACACCTATAAGTGGTATCACAGGATACGTGTCTTTCGCTTTCTGACTTACTACAAGTTGCGTGATTACTTCTAGACTCATCTGTGGTGATGCAAATGGCATTGTGTCATTGTTTTCCTTGGCTAATATTCCATCTGTACGTGGACCAGTTTTTCTTTGTCCACTCACCTGTTGACGGACTTTTGGGTTGCTTCCATGTCTTGGTTATTGTAACACTGCTGAAATGCACATTTGCCTGCCTGTGTCTTTCAACTATGTCTTCTTCGGTTATAGGCCCAGGAGAGGGCCTGTTGGATCATATGGTAGCAAAATGTTTACCTTGTAAAGGCGTCTCCATTCTGTTCTCACTAATGGCTCTTACCAGGTTATGTTCCACTTAAATTTGAGGGTATGCCCTTGTCCACAACCCTTTCAGCATTTATTGTTTGTAGTTTTTCTGCTGATGTTTATTCTGACAGGTGTGAGCTGACACCTCTTTGAGGTTGGATTTGCATGCATCTCATAATCCCTTGAAATTGAACTTTCAGGCATGTCCTCTTTTTTCTCAAGCTGTGAGTAGCGCTTACCTCTTCAAATGGTTTTCTTGAAGTATGTGTCACATTTTGAAATATTTTGGCCATTACCTCCCTGAAGACATTTTCAGGGCTGCTTTCATTTACAGCCCTCCAGTACTTGTGCATATGAAGTGACCATTAGCACAGATTTTAAAGCTGCTGTTGAAGGTATCGGCCATTGGGCGGCAGCATTTCTCCTTTCCCCATTCTGGGAATTACGGAAAGAGTCCTTCCTGCCAGTGGTGTTCCTCGGTTATATATTAGAGAGGAATGTGCCCGGACAAACCCCCAAAAGCTGATGTCTCCTAACTTACGTTTGGTTTCTAAATTGAAATTATATATATTTTTTATTGGAGTAATATTCCATTGTGTACATGGACCACTTCTTCTTTGTGCCTTCCTCTGTTGACAGACATTTTTGTTGCTTCCAAATGTTGGCTGTGGTAAATATTGCTGGAGTGCAGGATTGCCACCCTGTGTCTTTTGGATTCTCATCCTCTCAGGTGATAGGCCCAGCAGTGGGTATGCTTGATTGAATGGTAGCTCAATATTTACCTTATCAAGGCACCTCCTTTGCGTTTTCATTACTGGTTCTTACCATGTCCCACTTAGAAACGAGGGTGCGCATTTCTCCACAACCCCTTCAGCATTTATTGTTTGCAGAATTTTTGCTGATGGCCATTATGACTGGTGTGAGCTGATAGTTTTTTGTAATTTGGATTTGCATGTCTTTAATAATTCCTAATGTTCCGCATTTTCCCGTGCTTTGTTTTCTTTCTGTTACACAAAACAGAAAAAAACTGTGAGTACAATAAACCACTTGAAGTGGTCTTCTGGGAAGGCTGCCCTGTTTTGAATTTTTCGTCGATTTTTGACCCCAGGATTTTTTTGAGAACAGGTGACATTTACAGGCTTGTAATGAGTGTGAATATTTAGTGACCACTACTACTGGCTTTAAAGGTGCTGTTGGGGGAAACGGCCACAAGGCGGCAGCATTTCTCCGTTCCCAAAACTGGTTTCTAGGGCAGCACAGCCTTTCTGGAAGTGGAGTTCCCAGGTTGTAAATTAGAATGGAATTTGCTAGGAATAAAACCCGTAACTTAATATTCCATTCTTTCTTGTTCGATTTTTTAGTCTTTTTAAATCGAGGTAATGTTTAGAATATTGTTTGTCCTAGGTGTATACAATCTGGTTCGTTTGTACATTACATATATACACACACACACGCACACACACACACACACACACATATGTAATATATTCATGTACAGATACTCTTCCCATGTAAATTATTGCAGAGTGCTCCATTGACCTCCCTTGCTATACGGTCAGTCTCTTTGATAAATGTATTTAGTAGGTATTTGTATGCATATGGTAACCCTAATCTTAATTTTCCATACCACCCACCTTTCCATTTACATAAGAATAGTTAGTTTTCTAAGTCTGTGAGTTTTTTCTCTGTGAAAATGCTATCATTTTTGTCAGTTGTTAGATAACGCCTATAAGTGATATCATACTCTATGTCTTTTTCTTTCTGACTTACGTCATGTTCTGAGATTATATCTAGGCTCATAAATGGTGCCTCAACGAGCAGTGTTTCACTGTTTTCCATGGCTAATATTCCATTATGTACATGGACCACTTCTTCTTTATCCATTCAACCATTGATGGACATTTTGGTTGCTTCCGTGTCTTGGCTATTGTGAAAAATCCTGCAGTGAAGCTGTTGCAGCCTGTGCCTTCTCGACTCTGGTATTTTCGGGTGAGAGTTTCAGCGGTGGGCCTGCTGAATGGAATGCTGGCTCAATTTTTATTTTTAAACACAGCTCCTTTCTGTTCTCACTATTGGCTCTTACCACTTTACATCTCACCAGCAGCTAGAGGGTACAAAGTTCTCTAAAACCCCTTCAGCATTTATTGTTTGTAGACCTTTGGCTGATGGTAGTTGACGTGTGTGAGTTGAAATCTTTTTGTAGGCTAGATTTGCATGAGTTTAAAAATTTATGTTGTTGAGCTTTTATCCATTTTCCTTGCTTTTAGAAAAATAATGAGTAAAATTTACCTCTTCATACTATCTCCTTGAAAATTTTGCCAGTTGTGAATTTTTGAGGGCAGTTGTCCTTTACTGTCCTGAGTCCTTGTGAATGTTAAGTGACCGTTAGCTGTGGTTTTAAAGCCGCTCTTGTGGGAAACGGCCACAAGGCGGCAGCATTTCTGCGTTTCCAACTCTGGGTTTTTGGGCAACAGAGGTTTCCTGGAAATCGTGTTTGTAAGCTGCAAATTAGAGCAGAATGTGCCACGGCAAACTCCCAAGAGCTTATATCTCCTTACTTCTTGTTTGTTTTTTACATTTAATTTTTATTTATTATCACAGCAAATTGGATAAAAATACTGTGTTTTTTCTAGCTGTATGGAATCTGGTTCATTATATCAATGTATTGATCTATTCATCTTTGGATCCTTTCCCGTGTAGGTTATTACAGAGTGTTGAGTACACCTCTTTTAGCATTCCATAGGTATTTTGTGATTATATATTTCATATGTATTACTACATGTCTGTTAACCCCCATATCCTAATTCATACATTCCTTACGCCTTTCCATTTGGTTAAACATAATTTGGTTTTCTGAATCTATGAGTGTCCTTCTCTTGGAAATTATTTCATAGGTATCAATTTTTAGGTAACACCTATAAGTGACGTAATAGGATATCTGTCTTTCGTTTTCTTTCTTACTTCAGGTAGGGTGATTATCTCTAGATCCTTCTATGCTGGTGCCAACAGCATTGTTCCATGCTTTTGCATGGCTAATATTCCATTGTGTACATGGACCACTTCTTCTTGGTGCATTTTTCTGTTGATGGACATTTTGGTTTCTTCCAGCTCTTGGCTATGGTACATGTTGCTGCAGTGAAGGATTGCCAGCCTGTGTCTTTTTGATTCAGGTCTACTCAGCTGATAGGCCCATCAGTGGGCCTACCTGATCACATAGTAGCTCAAGTTTTACCTTTAAACACACCTCCATTTTGTTCTCTGTACTGGCTGTTACCAGGTTACATCCCATCAGCAGCTAGAGGGTACACAGTTCTCTAAAACCCCTTCAGCATTTATACTATGTAGACTTTTTTGCTGATGATCCTTCTGACGGCTGTGAGGTGAACGTGTTTCTAGACCGGATTTGCATGGCTTTATTAATTCCTGACGTTGAGCGTTTTTCCATGCCTTTTTCTATAACAAAAAAAGAGACAGAATATAAAATATGCATAAAATATGCCTCTTGAAATTGTCGTTTTGAAATATGGATGTCTTTTGAGATTTTTGCTCGATTTACGACCGAAGGATTGTTTTGAGGACAGGTGTCATTTACAGGCCTGCAATTATTTTGACTATCAAGTAACCATTACAGCTGCAGTTAGAGCTGCTGTTGTGTGAAACGGCCACAAGGCGGCAGCAGTTCTCATTAACCAAATCTGGCTACTAGGGAAACAGAGCCTCAATGGAAGTCCTGTTCTAGGTTGCAAATTAGAATGGAATGGGCCAGGAAAAAGCCCCTTAAGTTTATATCTCACTAAATATTGTTCCTTTTTAAAATTTAATTTTCATTGTTTATCACAGCAAGTGTGATTACAATGTTTTGCTTGTTGTAGGTGTGCAAGGTGTGGTTGTTTTCCACGTATACCTATCTCTTTTCTTCTTCGGATCCTTTTCCCATTTTAGGTTATGACACAATGTTGAGTAGTCTTCTCTTGGTATTCCGTAGGTCTTTGGTGATTATATACTTCACCTGTGTTTGTATATCTCTGTTAACTCTGACATCCTAATGTATCCAATCCTCACACCTTTCCATTGGTGAACCATAAGTTTGTTTAATGAATCTGTGATTGCCTTTCTCTGTGGAAATATCTTCACTGGTATCAACTTTTAGGTAACACCTATAAGTGGTATCACAGGATACGTGTCTTTCGCTTTCTGACTTACTACAAGTTGCGTGATTACTTCTAGACTCATCTGTGGTGATGCAAATGGCATTGTGTCATTGTTTTCCTTGGCTAATATTCCATCTGTACGTGGACCAGTTTTTCTTTGTCCACTCACCTGTTGATGGACTTTTGGGTTGCTTCCATGTCTTGGTTATTGTAACACTGCTGAAATGCACATTTGCCTGCCTGTGTCTTTCAACTATGTCTTCTTCGGTTATAGGCCCAGGAGAGGGCCTGTTGGATCATATGGTAGCAAAATGTTTACCTTGTAAAGGCGTCTCCATTCTGTTCTCACTAATGGCTCTTACCAGGTTATGTTCCACTTAAATTTGAGGGTATGCCCTTGTCCACAACCCTTTCAGCATTTATTGTTTGTAGTTTTTCTGCTGATGTTTATTCTGACAGGTGTGAGCTGACACCTCTTTGAGGTTGGATTTGCATGCATCTCATAATCCCTTGAAATTGAACTTTCAGGCATGTCCTCTTTTTTCTCAAGCTGTGAGTAGCGCTTACCTCTTCAAATGGTTTTCTTGAAGTATGTGTCACATTTTGAAATATTTTGGCCATTACCTCCCTGAAGACATTTTCAGGGCTGCTTTCATTTACAGCCCTCCAGTACTTGTGCATATGAAGTGACCATTAGCACAGATTTTAAAGCTGCTGTTGAAGGTATCGGCCATTGGGCGGCAGCATTTCTCCTTTCCCCATTCTGGGAATTACGGAAAGAGTCCTTCCTGCCAGTGGTGTTCCTCGGTTATATATTAGAGAGGAATGTGCCCGGACAAACCCCCAAAAGCTGATGTCTCCTAACTTACGTTTGGTTTCTAAATTGAAATTATATATATTTTTTATTGGAGTAATATTCCATTGTGTACATGGACCACTTCTTCTTTGTGCCTTCCTCTGTTGACAGACATTTTTGTTGCTTCCAAGTGTTGGCTGTGGTAAATATTGCTGGAGTGCAGGATTGCCACCCTGTGTCTTTTGGATTCTCATCCTCTCAGGTGATAGGCCCAGCAGTGGGTATGCTTGATTGAATGGTAGCTCAATATTTACCTTATCAAGGCACCTCCTTTGCGTTTTCATTACTGGTTCTTACCATGTCCCACTTAGAAACGAGGGTGCGCATTTCTCCACAACCCCTTCAGCATTTATTGTTTGCAGAATTTTTGCTGATGGCCATTATGACTGGTGTGAGCTGATAGTTTTTTGTAATTTGGATTTGCATGTCTTTAATAATTCCTAATGTTCCGCATTTTCCCGTGCTTTGTTTTCTTTCTGTTACACAAAACAGAAAAAAACTGTGAGTACAATAAACCACTTGAAGTGGTCTTCTGGGAAGGCTGCCCTGTTTTGAATTTTTCGTCGATTTTTGACCCCAGGATTTTTTTGAGAACAGGTGACATTTACAGGCTTGTAATGAGTGTGAATATTTAGTGACCACTACTACTGGCTTTAAAGGTGCTGTTGGGGGAGACGGCCACAAGGCGGCAGCATTTCTCCGTTCCCAAAACTGGTTTCTAGGGCAGCACAGCCTTTCTGGAAGTGGAGTTCCCAGGTTGTAAATTAGAATGGAATTTGCTAGGAATAAAACCCGTAACTTAATATTCCATTCTTTCTTGTTCGATTTTTTAGTCTTTTTAAATCGAGGTAATGTTTAGAATATTGTTTGTCCTAGGTGTATACAATCTGGTTCATTTGTACATTACATACACACACACACACACACACACACATATGTAATATATTCATGTACAGATACTCTTCCCATGTAAATTATTGCAGAGTGCTCCATTGACCTCCCTTGCTATACGGTCAGTCTCTTTGATAAATGTATTTAGTAGGTATTTGTACGCATATGGTAACCCTAATCTTAATTTTCCATACCACCCACCTTTCCATTTACATAAGAATAGTTAGTTTTCTAAGTCTGTGAGTTTTTTCTCTGTGAAAATGCTATCATTTTTGTCAGTTGTTAGATAACGCCTATAAGTGATATCATACTCTATGTCTTTTTCTTTCTGACTTACGTCATGTTCTGAGATTATATCTAGGCTCATAAATGGTGCCTCAACGAGCAGTGTTTCACTGTTTTCCATGGCTAATATTCCATTATGTACATGGACCACTTCTTCTTTATCCATTCAACCATTGATGGACATTTTGGTTGCTTCCGTGTCTTGGCTATTGTGAAAAATCCTGCAGTGAAGCTGTTGCAGCCTGTGCCTTCTCGACTCTGGTATTTTCGGGTGAGAGTTTCAGCGGTGGGCCTGCTGAATGGAATGCTGGCTCAATTTTTATTTTTAAACACAGCTCCTTTCTGTTCTCACTATTGGCTCTTACCACTTTACATCTCACCAGCAGCTAGAGGGTACAAAGTTCTCTAAAACCCCTTCAGCATTTATTGTTTGTAGACCTTTGGCTGATGGTAGTTGACGTGTGTGAGTTGAAATCTTTTTGTAGGCTAGATTTGCATGAGTTTAAAAATTTATGTTGTTGAGCTTTTATCCATTTTCCTTGCTTTTAGAAAAATAATGAGTAAAATTTACCTCTTCATACTATCTCCTTGAAAATTTTGCCAGTTGTGAATTTTTGAGGGCAGTTGTCCTTTACTGTCCTGAGTCCTTGTGAATGTTAAGTGACCGTTAGCTGTGGTTTTAAAGCCGCTCTTGTGGGAAACGGCCACAAGGCGGCAGCATTTCTGCGTTTCCAACTCTGGGTTTTTGGGCAACAGAGGTTTCCTGGAAATCGTGTTTGTAAGCTGCAAATTAGAGCAGAATGTGCCACGGCAAACTCCCAAGAGCTTATATCTCCTTACTTCTTGTTTGTTTTTTACATTTAATTTTTATTTATTATCACAGCAAATTGGATAAAAATACTGTGTTTTTTCTAGCTGTATGGAATCTGGTTCATTATATCAATGTATTGATCTATTCATCTTTGGATCCTTTCCCGTGTAGGTTATTACAGAGTGTTGAGTACACCTCTTTTAGCATTCCATAGGTATTTTGTGATTATATATTTCATATGTATTACTACATGTCTGTTAACCCCCATATCCTAATTCATACATTCCTTACGCCTTTCCATTTGGTTAAACATAATTTGGTTTTCTGAATCTATGAGTGTCCTTCTCTTGGAAATTATTTCATAGGTATCAATTTTTAGGTAACACCTATAAGTGACGTAATAGGATATCTGTCTTTCGTTTTCTTTCTTACTTCAGGTAGGGTGATTATCTCTAGATCCTTCTATGCTGGTGCCAACAGCATTGTTCCATGCTTTTGCATGGCTAATATTCCATTGTGTACATGGACCACTTCTTCTTGGTGCATTTTTCTGTTGATGGACATTTTGGTTTCTTCCAGCTCTTGGCTATGGTACATGTTGCTGCAGTGAAGGATTGCCAGCCTGTGTCTTTTTGATTCAGGTCTACTCAGCTGATAGGCCCATCAGTGGGCCTACCTGATCACATAGTAGCTCAAGTTTTACCTTTAAACACACCTCCATTTTGTTCTCTGTACTGGCTGTTACCAGGTTACATCCCATCAGCAGCTAGAGGGTACACAGTTCTCTAAAACCCCTTCAGCATTTATACTATGTAGACTTTTTTGCTGATGATCCTTCTGACGGCTGTGAGGTGAACGTGTTTCTAGACCGGATTTGCATGGCTTTATTAATTCCTGACGTTGAGCGTTTTTCCATGCCTTTTTCTATAACAAAAAAAGAGACAGAATATAAAATATGCATAAAATATGCCTCTTGAAATTGTCGTTTTGAAATATGGATGTCTTTTGAGATTTTTGCTCGATTTACGACCGAAGGATTGTTTTGAGGACAGGTGTCATTTACAGGCCTGCAATTATTTTGACTATCAAGTAACCATTACAGCTGCAGTTAGAGCTGCTGTTGTGTGAAACGGCCACAAGGCGGCAGCAGTTCTCATTAACCAAATCTGGCTACTAGGGAAACAGAGCCTCAATGGAAGTCCTGTTCTAGGTTGCAAATTAGAATGGAATGGGCCAGGAAAAAGCCCCTTAAGTTTATATCTCACTAAATATTGTTCCTTTTTAAAATTTAATTTTCATTGTTTATCACAGCAAGTGTGATTACAATGTTTTGCTTGTTGTAGGTGTGCAAGGTGTGGTTGTTTTCCACGTATACCTATCTCTTTTCTTCTTCGGATCCTTTTCCCATTTTAGGTTATGACACAATGTTGAGTAGTCTTCTCTTGGTATTCCGTAGGTCTTTGGTGATTATATACTTCACCTGTGTTTGTATATCTCTGTTAACTCTGACATCCTAATGTATCCAATCCTCACACCTTTCCATTGGTGAACCATAAGTTTGTTTAATGAATCTGTGATTGCCTTTCTCTGTGGAAATATCTTCACTGGTATCAACTTTTAGGTAACACCTATAAGTGGTATCACAGGATACGTGTCTTTCGCTTTCTGACTTACTACAAGTTGCGTGATTACTTCTAGACTCATCTGTGGTGATGCAAATGGCATTGTGTCATTGTTTTCCTTGGCTAATATTCCATCTGTACGTGGACCAGTTTTTCTTTGTCCACTCACCTGTTGATGGACTTTTGGGTTGCTTCCATGTCTTGGTTATTGTAACACTGCTGAAATGCACATTTGCCTGCCTGTGTCTTTCAACTATGTCTTCTTCGGTTATAGGCCCAGGAGAGGGCCTGTTGGATCATATGGTAGCAAAATGTTTACCTTGTAAAGGCGTCTCCATTCTGTTCTCACTAATGGCTCTTACCAGGTTATGTTCCACTTAAATTTGAGGGTATGCCCTTGTCCACAACCCTTTCAGCATTTATTGTTTGTAGTTTTTCTGCTGATGTTTATTCTGACAGGTGTGAGCTGACACCTCTTTGAGGTTGGATTTGCATGCATCTCATAATCCCTTGAAATTGAACTTTCAGGCATGTCCTCTTTTTTCTCAAGCTGTGAGTAGCGCTTACCTCTTCAAATGGTTTTCTTGAAGTATGTGTCACATTTTGAAATATTTTGGCCATTACCTCCCTGAAGACATTTTCAGGGCTGCTTTCATTTACAGCCCTCCAGTACTTGTGCATATGAAGTGACCATTAGCACAGATTTTAAAGCTGCTGTTGAAGGTATCGGCCATTGGGCGGCAGCATTTCTCCTTTCCCCATTCTGGGAATTACGGAAAGAGTCCTTCCTGCCAGTGGTGTTCCTCGGTTATATATTAGAGAGGAATGTGCCCGGACAAACCCCCAAAAGCTGATGTCTCCTAACTTACGTTTGGTTTCTAAATTGAAATTATATATATTTTTTATTGGAGTAATATTCCATTGTGTACATGGACCACTTCTTCTTTGTGCCTTCCTCTGTTGACAGACATTTTTGTTGCTTCCAAGTGTTGGCTGTGGTAAATATTGCTGGAGTGCAGGATTGCCACCCTGTGTCTTTTGGATTCTCATCCTCTCAGGTGATAGGCCCAGCAGTGGGTATGCTTGATTGAATGGTAGCTCAATATTTACCTTATCAAGGCACCTCCTTTGCGTTTTCATTACTGGTTCTTACCATGTCCCACTTAGAAACGAGGGTGCGCATTTCTCCACAACCCCTTCAGCATTTATTGTTTGCAGAATTTTTGCTGATGGCCATTATGACTGGTGTGAGCTGATAGTTTTTTGTAATTTGGATTTGCATGTCTTTAATAATTCCTAATGTTCCGCATTTTCCCGTGCTTTGTTTTCTTTCTGTTACACAAAACAGAAAAAAACTGTGAGTACAATAAACCACTTGAAGTGGTCTTCTGGGAAGGCTGCCCTGTTTTGAATTTTTCGTCGATTTTTGACCCCAGGATTTTTTTGAGAACAGGTGACATTTACAGGCTTGTAATGAGTGTGAATATTTAGTGACCACTACTACTGGCTTTAAAGGTGCTGTTGGGGGAGACGGCCACAAGGCGGCAGCATTTCTCCGTTCCCAAAACTGGTTTCTAGGGCAGCACAGCCTTTCTGGAAGTGGAGTTCCCAGGTTGTAAATTAGAATGGAATTTGCTAGGAATAAAACCCGTAACTTAATATTCCATTCTTTCTTGTTCGATTTTTTAGTCTTTTTAAATCGAGGTAATGTTTAGAATATTGTTTGTCCTAGGTGTATACAATCTGGTTCATTTGTACATTACATACACACACACACACACACACACACATATGTAATATATTCATGTACAGATACTCTTCCCATGTAAATTATTGCAGAGTGCTCCATTGACCTCCCTTGCTATACGGTCAGTCTCTTTGATAAATGTATTTAGTAGGTATTTGTACGCATATGGTAACCCTAATCTTAATTTTCCATACCACCCACCTTTCCATTTACATAAGAATAGTTAGTTTTCTAAGTCTGTGAGTTTTTTCTCTGTGAAAATGCTATCATTTTTGTCAGTTGTTAGATAACGCCTATAAGTGATATCATACTCTATGTCTTTTTCTTTCTGACTTACGTCATGTTCTGAGATTATATCTAGGCTCATAAATGGTGCCTCAACGAGCAGTGTTTCACTGTTTTCCATGGCTAATATTCCATTATGTACATGGACCACTTCTTCTTTATCCATTCAACCATTGATGGACATTTTGGTTGCTTCCGTGTCTTGGCTATTGTGAAAAATCCTGCAGTGAAGCTGTTGCAGCCTGTGCCTTCTCGACTCTGGTATTTTCGGGTGAGAGTTTCAGCGGTGGGCCTGCTGAATGGAATGCTGGCTCAATTTTTATTTTTAAACACAGCTCCTTTCTGTTCTCACTATTGGCTCTTACCACTTTACATCTCACCAGCAGCTAGAGGGTACAAAGTTCTCTAAAACCCCTTCAGCATTTATTGTTTGTAGACCTTTGGCTGATGGTAGTTGACGTGTGTGAGTTGAAATCTTTTTGTAGGCTAGATTTGCATGAGTTTAAAAATTTATGTTGTTGAGCTTTTATCCATTTTCCTTGCTTTTAGAAAAATAATGAGTAAAATTTACCTCTTCATACTATCTCCTTGAAAATTTTGCCAGTTGTGAATTTTTGAGGGCAGTTGTCCTTTACTGTCCTGAGTCCTTGTGAATGTTAAGTGACCGTTAGCTGTGGTTTTAAAGCCGCTCTTGTGGGAAACGGCCACAAGGCGGCAGCATTTCTGCGTTTCCAACTCTGGGTTTTTGGGCAACAGAGGTTTCCTGGAAATCGTGTTTGTAAGCTGCAAATTAGAGCAGAATGTGCCACGGCAAACTCCCAAGAGCTTATATCTCCTTACTTCTTGTTTGTTTTTTACATTTAATTTTTATTTATTATCACAGCAAATTGGATAAAAATACTGTGTTTTTTCTAGCTGTATGGAATCTGGTTCATTATATCAATGTATTGATCTATTCATCTTTGGATCCTTTCCCGTGTAGGTTATTACAGAGTGTTGAGTACACCTCTTTTAGCATTCCATAGGTATTTTGTGATTATATATTTCATATGTATTACTACATGTCTGTTAACCCCCATATCCTAATTCATACATTCTTTACGCCTTTCCATTTGGTTAAACATAATTTGGTTTTCTGAATCTATGAGTGTCCTTCTCTTGGAAATTATTTCATAGGTATCAATTTTTAGGTAACACCTATAAGTGACGTAATAGGATATCTGTCTTTCGTTTTCTTTCTTACTTCAGGTAGGGTGATTATCTCTAGATCCTTCTATGCTGGTGCCAACAGCATTGTTCCATGCTTTTGCATGGCTAATATTCCATTGTGTACATGGACCACTTCTTCTTGGTGCATTTTTCTGTTGATGGACATTTTGGTTTCTTCCAGCTCTTGGCTATGGTACATGTTGCTGCAGTGAAGGATTGCCAGCCTGTGTCTTTTTGATTCAGGTCTACTCAGCTGATAGGCCCATCAGTGGGCCTACCTGATCACATAGTAGCTCAAGTTTTACCTTTAAACACACCTCCATTTTGTTCTCTGTACTGGCTGTTACCAGGTTACATCCCATCAGCAGCTAGAGGGTACACAGTTCTCTAAAACCCCTTCAGCATTTATACTATGTAGACTTTTTTGCTGATGATCCTTCTGACGGCTGTGAGGTGAACGTGTTTCTAGACCGGATTTGCATGGCTTTATTAATTCCTGACGTTGAGCGTTTTTCCATGCCTTTTTCTATAACAAAAAAAGAGACAGAATATAAAATATGCATAAAATATGCCTCTTGAAATTGTCGTTTTGAAATATGGATGTCTTTTGAGATTTTTGCTCGATTTACGACCGAAGGATTGTTTTGAGGACAGGTGTCATTTACAGGCCTGCAATTATTTTGACTATCAAGTAACCATTACAGCTGCAGTTAGAGCTGCTGTTGTGTGAAACGGCCACAAGGCGGCAGCAGTTCTCATTAACCAAATCTGGCTACTAGGGAAACAGAGCCTCAATGGAAGTCCTGTTCTAGGTTGCAAATTAGAATGGAATGGGCCAGGAAAAAGCCCCTTAAGTTTATATCTCACTAAATATTGTTCCTTTTTAAAATTTAATTTTCATTGTTTATCACAGCAAGTGTGATTACAATGTTTTGCTTGTTGTAGGTGTGCAAGGTGTGGTTGTTTTCCACGTATACCTATCTCTTTTCTTCTTCGGATCCTTTTCCCATTTTAGGTTATGACACAATGTTGAGTAGTCTTCTCTTGGTATTCCGTAGGTCTTTGGTGATTATATACTTCACCTGTGTTTGTATATCTCTGTTAACTCTGACATCCTAATGTATCCAATCCTCACACCTTTCCATTGGTGAACCATAAGTTTGTTTAATGAATCTGTGATTGCCTTTCTCTGTGGAAATATCTTCACTGGTATCAACTTTTAGGTAACACCTATAAGTGGTATCACAGGATACGTGTCTTTCGCTTTCTGACTTACTACAAGTTGCGTGATTACTTCTAGACTCATCTGTGGTGATGCAAATGGCATTGTGTCATTGTTTTCCTTGGCTAATATTCCATCTGTACGTGGACCAGTTTTTCTTTGTCCACTCACCTGTTGATGGACTTTTGGGTTGCTTCCATGTCTTGGTTATTGTAACACTGCTGAAATGCACATTTGCCTGCCTGTGTCTTTCAACTATGTCTTCTTCGGTTATAGGCCCAGGAGAGGGCCTGTTGGATCATATGGTAGCAAAATGTTTACCTTGTAAAGGCGTCTCCATTCTGTTCTCACTAATGGCTCTTACCAGGTTATGTTCCACTTAAATTTGAGGGTATGCCCTTGTCCACAACCCTTTCAGCATTTATTGTTTGTAGTTTTTCTGCTGATGTTTATTCTGACAGGTGTGAGCTGACACCTCTTTGAGGTTGGATTTGCATGCATCTCATAATCCCTTGAAATTGAACTTTCAGGCATGTCCTCTTTTTTCTCAAGCTGTGAGTAGCGCTTACCTCTTCAAATGGTTTTCTTGAAGTATGTGTCACATTTTGAAATATTTTGGCCATTACCTCCCTGAAGACATTTTCAGGGCTGCTTTCATTTACAGCCCTCCAGTACTTGTGCATATGAAGTGACCATTAGCACAGATTTTAAAGCTGCTGTTGAAGGTATCGGCCATTGGGCGGCAGCATTTCTCCTTTCCCCATTCTGGGAATTACGGAAAGAGTCCTTCCTGCCAGTGGTGTTCCTCGGTTATATATTAGAGAGGAATGTGCCCGGACAAACCCCCAAAAGCTGATGTCTCCTAACTTACGTTTGGTTTCTAAATTGAAATTATATATATTTTTTATTGGAGTAATATTCCATTGTGTACATGGACCACTTCTTCTTTGTGCCTTCCTCTGTTGACAGACATTTTTGTTGCTTCCAAGTGTTGGCTGTGGTAAATATTGCTGGAGTGCAGGATTGCCACCCTGTGTCTTTTGGATTCTCATCCTCTCAGGTGATAGGCCCAGCAGTGGGTATGCTTGATTGAATGGTAGCTCAATATTTACCTTATCAAGGCACCTCCTTTGCGTTTTCATTACTGGTTCTTACCATGTCCCACTTAGAAACGAGGGTGCGCATTTCTCCACAACCCCTTCAGCATTTATTGTTTGCAGAATTTTTGCTGATGGCCATTATGACTGGTGTGAGCTGATAGTTTTTTGTAATTTGGATTTGCATGTCTTTAATAATTCCTAATGTTCCGCATTTTCCCGTGCTTTGTTTTCTTTCTGTTACACAAAACAGAAAAAAACTGTGAGTACAATAAACCACTTGAAGTGGTCTTCTGGGAAGGCTGCCCTGTTTTGAATTTTTCGTCGATTTTTGACCCCAGGATTTTTTTGAGAACAGGTGACATTTACAGGCTTGTAATGAGTGTGAATATTTAGTGACCACTACTACTGGCTTTAAAGGTGCTGTTGGGGGAAACGGCCACAAGGCGGCAGCATTTCTCCATTCCCAAAACTGGTTTCTAGGGCAGCACAGCCTTTCTGGAAGTGGAGTTCCCAGGTTGTAAATTAGAATGGAATTTGCTAGGAATAAAACCCGTAACTTAATATTCCATTATTTCTTGTTCGATTTTTTAGTCTTTTTAAATCGAGGTAATGTTTAGAATATTGTTTGTCCTAGGTGTATACAATCTGGTTCATTTGTACATTACATATACACACACACACACACACACACACACATATGTAATATATTCATGTACAGATACTCTTCCCATGTAAATTATTGCAGAGTGCTCCATTGACCTCCCTTGCTATACGGTCAGTCTCTTTGATAAATGTATTTAGTAGGTATTTGTACGCATATGGTAACCCTAATCTTAATTTTCCATACCACCCACCTTTCCATTTACATAAGAATAGTTAGTTTTCTAAGTCTGTGAGTTTTTTCTCTGTGAAAATGCTATCATTTTTGTCAGTTGTTAGATAACGCCTATAAGTGATATCATACTCTATGTCTTTTTCTTTCTGACTTACGTCATGTTCTGAGATTATATCTAGGCTCATAAATGGTGCCTCAACGAGCAGTGTTTCACTGTTTTCCATGGCTAATATTCCATTATGTACATGGACCACTTCTTCTTTATCCATTCAACCATTGATGGACATTTTGGTTGCTTCCGTGTCTTGGCTATTGTGAAAAATCCTGCAGTGAAGCTGTTGCAGCCTGTGCCTTCTCGACTCTGGTATTTTCGGGTGAGAGTTTCAGCGGTGGGCCTGCTGAATGGAATGCTGGCTCAATTTTTATTTTTAAACACAGCTCCTTTCTGTTCTCACTATTGGCTCTTACCACTTTACATCTCACCAGCAGCTAGAGGGTACAAAGTTCTCTAAAACCCCTTCAGCATTTATTGTTTGTAGACCTTTGGCTGATGGTAGTTGACGTGTGTGAGTTGAAATCTTTTTGTAGGCTAGATTTGCATGAGTTTAAAAATTTATGTTGTTGAGCTTTTATCCATTTTCCTTGCTTTTAGAAAAATAATGAGTAAAATTTACCTCTTCATACTATCTCCTTGAAAATTTTGCCAGTTGTGAATTTTTGAGGGCAGTTGTCCTTTACTGTCCTGAGTCCTTGTGAATGTTAAGTGACCGTTAGCTGTGGTTTTAAAGCCGCTCTTGTGGGAAACGGCCACAAGGCGGCAGCATTTCTGCGTTTCCAACTCTGGGTTTTTGGGCAACAGAGGTTTCCTGGAAATCGTGTTTGTAAGCTGCAAATTAGAGCAGAATGTGCCACGGCAAACTCCCAAGAGCTTATATCTCCTTACTTCTTGTTTGTTTTTTACATTTAATTTTTATTTATTATCACAGCAAATTGGATAAAAATACTGTGTTTTTTCTAGCTGTATGGAATCTGGTTCATTATATCAATGTATTGATCTATTCATCTTTGGATCCTTTCCCGTGTAGGTTATTACAGAGTGTTGAGTACACCTCTTTTAGCATTCCATAGGTATTTTGTGATTATATATTTCATATGTATTACTACATGTCTGTTAACCCCCATATCCTAATTCATACATTCCTTACGCCTTTCCATTTGGTTAAACATAATTTGGTTTTCTGAATCTATGAGTGTCCTTCTCTTGGAAATTATTTCATAGGTATCAATTTTTAGGTAACACCTATAAGTGACGTAATAGGATATCTGTCTTTCGTTTTCTTTCTTACTTCAGGTAGGGTGATTATCTCTAGATCCTTCTATGCTGGTGCCAACAGCATTGTTCCATGCTTTTGCATGGCTAATATTCCATTGTGTACATGGACCACTTCTTCTTGGTGCATTTTTCTGTTGATGGACATTTTGGTTTCTTCCAGCTCTTGGCTATGGTACATGTTGCTGCAGTGAAGGATTGCCAGCCTGTGTCTTTTTGATTCAGGTCTACTCAGCTGATAGGCCCATCAGTGGGCCTACCTGATCACATAGTAGCTCAAGTTTTACCTTTAAACACACCTCCATTTTGTTCTCTGTACTGGCTGTTACCAGGTTACATCCCATCAGCAGCTAGAGGGTACACAGTTCTCTAAAACCCCTTCAGCATTTATACTATGTAGACTTTTTTGCTGATGATCCTTCTGACGGCTGTGAGGTGAACGTGTTTCTAGACCGGATTTGCATGGCTTTATTAATTCCTGACGTTGAGCGTTTTTCCATGCCTTTTTCTATAACAAAAAAAGAGACAGAATATAAAATATGCATAAAATATGCCTCTTGAAATTGTCGTTTTGAAATATGGATGTCTTTTGAGATTTTTGCTCGATTTACGACCGAAGGATTGTTTTGAGGACAGGTGTCATTTACAGGCCTGCAATTATTTTGACTATCAAGTAACCATTACAGCTGCAGTTAGAGCTGCTGTTGTGTGAAACGGCCACAAGGCGGCAGCAGTTCTCATTAACCAAATCTGGCTACTAGGGAAACAGAGCCTCAATGGAAGTCCTGTTCTAGGTTGCAAATTAGAATGGAATGGGCCAGGAAAAAGCCCCTTAAGTTTATATCTCACTAAATATTGTTCCTTTTTAAAATTTAATTTTCATTGTTTATCACAGCAAGTGTGATTACAATGTTTTGCTTGTTGTAGGTGTACAAGGTGTGGTTGTTTTCCACGTATACCTATCTCTTTTCTTCTTCGGATCCTTTTCCCATTTTAGGTTATGACACAATGTTGAGTAGTCTTCTCTTGGTATTCCGTAGGTCTTTGGTGATTATATACTTCACCTGTGTTTGTATATCTCTGTTAACTCTGACATCCTAATGTATCCAATCCTCACACCTTTCCATTGGTGAACCATAAGTTTGTTTAATGAATCTGTGATTGCCTTTCTCTGTGGAAATATCTTCACTGGTATCAACTTTTAGGTAACACCTATAAGTGGTATCACAGGATACGTGTCTTTCGCTTTCTGACTTACTACAAGTTGCGTGATTACTTCTAGACTCATCTGTGGTGATGCAAACGGCATTGTGTCATTGTTTTCCTTGGCTAATATTCCATCTGTACGTGGACCAGTTTTTCTTTGTCCACTCACCTGTTGATGGACTTTTGGGTTGCTTCCATGTCTTGGTTATTGTAACACTGCTGAAATGCACATTTGCCTGCCTGTGTCTTTCAACTATGTCTTCTTCGGTTATAGGCCCAGGAGAGGGCCTGTTGGATCATATGGTAGCAAAATGTTTACCTTGTAAAGGCGTCTCCATTCTGTTCTCACTAATGGCTCTTACCAGGTTATGTTCCACTTAAATTTGAGGGTATGCCCTTGTCCACAACCCTTTCAGCATTTATTGTTTGTAGTTTTTCTGCTGATGTTTATTCTGACAGGTGTGAGCTGACACCTCTTTGAGGTTGGATTTGCATGCATCTCATAATCCCTTGAAATTGAACTTTCAGGCATGTCCTCTTTTTTCTCAAGCTGTGAGTAGCGCTTACCTCTTCAAATGGTTTTCTTGAAGTATGTGTCACATTTTGAAATATTTTGGCCATTACCTCCCTGAAGACATTTTCAGGGCTGCTTTCATTTACAGCCCTCCAGTACTTGTGCATATGAAGTGACCATTAGCACAGATTTTAAAGCTGCTGTTGAAGGTATCGGCCATTGGGCGGCAGCATTTCTCCTTTCCCCATTCTGGGAATTACGGAAAGAGTCCTTCCTGCCAGTGGTGTTCCTCGGTTATATATTAGAGAGGAATGTGCCCGGACAAACCCCCAAAAGCTGATGTCTCCTAACTTACGTTTGGTTTCTAAATTGAAATTATATATATTTTTTATTGGAGTAATATTCCATTGTGTACATGGACCACTTCTTCTTTGTGCCTTCCTCTGTTGACAGACATTTTTGTTGCTTCCAAGTGTTGGCTGTGGTAAATATTGCTGGAGTGCAGGATTGCCACCCTGTGTCTTTTGGATTCTCATCCTCTCAGGTGATAGGCCCAGCAGTGGGTATGCTTGATTGAATGGTAGCTCAATATTTACCTTATCAAGGCACCTCCTTTGCGTTTTCATTACTGGTTCTTACCATGTCCCACTTAGAAACGAGGGTGCGCATTTCTCCACAACCCCTTCAGCATTTATTGTTTGCAGAATTTTTGCTGATGGCCATTATGACTGGTGTGAGCTGATAGTTTTTTGTAATTTGGATTTGCATGTCTTTAATAATTCCTAATGTTCCGCATTTTCCCGTGCTTTGTTTTCTTTCTGTTACACAAAACAGAAAAAAACTGTGAGTACAATAAACCACTTGAAGTGGTCTTCTGGGAAGGCTGCCCTGTTTTGAATTTTTCGTCGATTTTTGACCCCAGGATTTTTTTGAGAACAGGTGACATTTACAGGCTTGTAATGAGTGTGAATATTTAGTGACCACTACTACTGGCTTTAAAGGTGCTGTTGGGGGAAACGGCCACAAGGCGGCAGCATTTCTCCGTTCCCAAAACTGGTTTCTAGGGCAGCACAGCCTTTGTGGAAGTGGAGTTCCCAGGTTGTAAATTAGAATGGAATTTGCTAGGAATAAAACCCATAACTTAATATTCCATTATTTCTTGTTCGATTTTTTAGTCTTTTTAAATCGAGGTAATGTTTAGAATATTGTTTGTCCTAGGTGTATACAATCTGGTTCATTTGTACATTACATACACACACACACACACACACACACACACACACATATGTAATATATTCATGTACAGATACTCTTCCCATGTAAATTATTGCAGAGTGCTCCATTGACCTCCCTTGCTATACGGTCAGTCTCTTTGATAAATGTATTTAGTAGGTATTTGTACGCATATGGTAACCCTAATCTTAATTTTCCATACCACCCACCTTTCCATTTACATAAGAATAGTTAGTTTTCTAAGTCTGTGAGTTTTTTCTCTGTGAAAATGCTATCATTTTTGTCAGTTGTTAGATAACGCCTATAAGTGATATCATACTCTATGTCTTTTTCTTTCTGACTTACGTCATGTTCTGAGATTATATCTAGGCTCATAAATGGTGCCTCAACGAGCAGTGTTTCACTGTTTTCCATGGCTAATATTCCATTATGTACATGGACCACTTCTTCTTTATCCATTCAACCATTGATGGACATTTTGGTTGCTTCCGTGTCTTGGCTATTGTGAAAAATCCTGCAGTGAAGCTGTTGCAGCCTGTGCCTTCTCGACTCTGGTATTTTCGGGTGAGAGTTTCAGCGGTGGGCCTGCTGAATGGAATGCTGGCTCAATTTTTATTTTTAAACACAGCTCCTTTCTGTTCTCACTATTGGCTCTTACCACTTTACATCTCACCAGCAGCTAGAGGGTACAAAGTTCTCTAAAACCCCTTCAGCATTTATTGTTTGTAGACCTTTGGCTGATGGTAGTTGACGTGTGTGAGTTGAAATCTTTTTGTAGGCTAGATTTGCATGAGTTTAAAAATTTATGTTGTTGAGCTTTTATCCATTTTCCTTGTTTTTAGAAAAATAATGAGTAAAATTTACCTCTTCATACTATCTCCTTGAAAATTTTGCCAGTTGTGAATTTTTGAGGGCAGTTGTCCTTTACTGTCCTGAGTCCTTGTGAATGTTAAGTGACCGTTAGCTGTGGTTTTAAAGCCGCTCTTGTGGGAAACGGCCACAAGGCGGCAGCATTTCTGCGTTTCCAACTCTGGGTTTTTGGGCAACAGAGGTTTCCTGGAAATCGTGTTTGTAAGCTGCAAATTAGAGCAGAATGTGCCACGGCAAACTCCCAAGAGCTTATATCTCCTTACTTCTTGTTTGTTTTTTACATTTAATTTTTATTTATTATCACAGCAAATTGGATAAAAATACTGTGTTTTTTCTAGCTGTATGGAATCTGGTTCATTATATCAATGTATTGATCTATTCATCTTTGGATCCTTTCCCGTGTAGGTTATTACAGAGTGTTGAGTACACCTCTTTTAGCATTCCATAGGTATTTTGTGATTATATATTTCATATGTATTACTACATGTCTGTTAACCCCCATATCCTAATTCATACATTCCTTACGCCTTTCCATTTGGTTAAACATAATTTGGTTTTCTGAATCTATGAGTGTCCTTCTCTTGGAAATTATTTCATAGGTATCAATTTTTAGGTAACACCTATAAGTGATGTAATAGGATATCTGTCTTTCGTTTTCTTTCTTACTTCAGGTAGGGTGATTATCTCTAGATCCTTCTATGCTGGTGCCAACAGCATTGTTCCATGCTTTTGCATGGCTAATATTCCATTGTGTACATGGACCACTTCTTCTTGGTGCATTTTTCTGTTGATGGACATTTTGGTTTCTTCCAGCTCTTGGCTATGGTACATGTTGCTGCAGTGAAGGATTGCCAGCCTGTGTCTTTTTGATTCAGGTCTACTCAGCTGATAGGCCCATCAGTGGGCCTACCTGATCACATAGTAGCTCAAGTTTTACCTTTAAACACACCTCCATTTTGTTCTCTGTACTGGCTGTTACCAGGTTACATCCCATCAGCAGCTAGAGGGTACACAGTTCTCTAAAACCCCTTCAGCATTTATACTATGTAGACTTTTCTGCTGCTGATCCTTCTGACGGCTGTGAGGTGAACGTGTTTCTAGACCGGATTTGCATGGCTTTATTAATTCCTGACGTTGAGCGTTTTTCCATGCCTTTTTCTATAACAAAAAAAGAGACAGAATATAAAATATGCATAAAATATGCCTCTTGAAATTGTCGTTTTGAAATATGGATGTCTTTTGAGATTTTTGCTCGATTTACGACTGAAGGATTGTTTTGAGGACAGGTGTCATTTACAGGCCTGCAATTATTTTGACTATCAAGTAACCATTACAGCTGCAGTTAGAGCTGCTGTTGTGTGAAACGGCCACAAGGCGGCAGCAGTTCTCATTAACCAAATCTGGCTACTAGGGAAACAGAGCCTCAATGGAAGTCCTGTTCTAGGTTGCAAATTAGAATGGAATGGGCCAGGAAAAAGCCCCTTAAGTTTATATCTCACTAAATATTGTTCCTTTTTAAAATTTAATTTTCATTGTTTATCACAGCAAGTGTGATTACAATGTTTTGCTTGTTGTAGGTGTGCAAGGTGTGGTTGTTTTCCACGTATACCTATCTCTTTTCTTCTTCGGATCCTTTTCCCATTTTAGGTTATGACACAATGTTGAGTAGTCTTCTCTTGGTATTCCGTAGGTCTTTGGTGATTATATACTTCACCTGTGTTTGTATATCTCTGTTAACTCTGACATCCTAATGTATCCAATCCTCACACCTTTCCATTGGTGAACCATAAGTTTGTTTAATGAATCTGTGATTGCCTTTCTCTGTGGAAATATCTTCACTGGTATCAACTTTTAGGTAACACCTATAAGTGGTATCACAGGATACGTGTCTTTCGCTTTCTGACTTACTACAAGTTGCGTGATTACTTCTAGACTCATCTGTGGTGATGCAAACGGCATTGTGTCATTGTTTTCCTTGGCTAATATTCCATCTGTACGTGGACCAGTTTTTCTTTGTCCACTCACCTGTTGATGGACTTTTGGGTTGCTTCCATGTCTTGGTTATTGTAACACTGCTGAAATGCACATTTGCCTGCCTGTGTCTTTCAACTATGTCTTCTTCGGTTATAGGCCCAGGAGAGGGCCTGTTGGATCATATGGTAGCAAAATGTTTACCTTGTAAAGGCGTCTCCATTCTGTTCTCACTAATGGCTCTTACCAGGTTATGTTCCACTTAAATTTGAGGGTATGCCCTTGTCCACAACCCTTTCAGCATTTATTGTTTGTAGTTTTTCTGCTGATGTTTATTCTGACAGGTGTGAGCTGACACCTCTTTGAGGTTGGATTTGCATGCATCTCATAATCCCTTGAAATTGAACTTTCAGGCATGTCCTCTTTTTTCTCAAGCTGTGAGTAGCGCTTACCTCTTCAAATGGTTTTCTTGAAGTATGTGTCACATTTTGAAATATTTTGGCCATTACCTCCCTGAAGACATTTTCAGGGCTGCTTTCATTTACAGCCCTCCAGTACTTGTGCATATGAAGTGACCATTAGCACAGATTTTAAAGCTGCTGTTGCAGGTATCGGCCATTGGGCGGCAGCATTTCTCCTTTCCCCATTCTGGGAATTACGGAAAGAGTCCTTCCTGCCAGTGGTGTTCCTCGGTTATATATTAGAGAGGAATGTGCCCGGACAAACCCCCAAAAGCTGATGTCTCCTAACTTACGTTTGGTTTCTAAATTGAAATTATATATATTTTTTATTGGAGTAATATTCCATTGTGTACATGGACCACTTCTTCTTTGTGCCTTCCTCTGTTGACAGACATTTTTGTTGCTTCCAAGTGTTGGCTGTGGTAAATATTGCTGGAGTGCAGGATTGCCACCCTGTGTCTTTTGGATTCTCATCCTCTCAGGTGATAGGCCCAGCAGTGGGTATGCTTGATTGAATGGTAGCTCAATATTTACCTTATCAAGGCACCTCCTTTGCGTTTTCATTACTGGTTCTTACCATGTCCCACTTAGAAACGAGGGTGCGCATTTCTCCACAACCCCTTCAGCATTTATTGTTTGCAGAATTTTTGCTGATGGCCATTATGACTGGTGTGAGCTGATAGTTTTTTGTAATTTGGATTTGCATGTCTTTAATAATTCCTAATGTTCCGCATTTTCCCGTGCTTTGTTTTCTTTCTGTTACACAAAACAGAAAAAAACTGTGAGTACAATAAACCACTTGAAGTGGTCTTCTGGGAAGGCTGCCCTGTTTTGAATTTTTCGTCGATTTTTGACCCCAGGATTTTTTTGAGAACAGGTGACATTTACAGGCTTGTAATGAGTGTGAATATTTAGTGACCACTACTACTGCCTTTAAAGGTGCTGTTGGGGGAAACGGCCACAAGGCGGCAGCATTTCTCCGTTCCCAAAACTGGTTTCTAGGGCAGCACAGCCTTTCTGGAAGTGGAGTTCCCAGGTTGTAAATTAGAATGGAATTTGCTAGGAATAAAACCCGTAACTTAGTATTCCATTATTTCTTGTTCGATTTTTTAGTCTTTTTAAATCGAGGTAATGTTTAGAATATTGTTTGTCCTAGGTGTATACAATCTGGTTCATTTGTACATTACATATACACACACACACACACACACACACATATGTAATATATTCATGTACAGATACTCTTCCCATGTAAATTATTGCAGAGTGCTCCATTGACCTCCCTTGCTATACGGTCAGTCTCTTTGATAAATGTATTTAGTAGGTATTTGTACGCATATGGTAACCCTAATCTTAATTTTCCATACCACCCACCTTTCCATTTACATAAGAATAGTTAGTTTTCTAAGTCTGTGAGTTTTTTCTCTGTGAAAATGCTATCATTTTTGTCAGTTGTTAGATAACGCCTATAAGTGATATCATACTCTATGTCTTTTTCTTTCTGACTTACGTCATGTTCTGAGATTATATCTAGGCTCATAAATGGTGCCTCAACGAGCAGTGTTTCACTGTTTTCCATGGCTAATATTCCATTATGTACATGGACCACTTCTTCTTTATCCATTCAACCATTGATGGACATTTTGGTTGCTTCCGTGTCTTGGCTATTGTGACAAATCCTGCAGTGAAGCTGTTGCAGCCTGTGCCTTCTCGACTCTGGTATTTTCGGGTGAGAGTTTCAGCGGTGGGCCTGCTGAATGGAATGCTGGCTCAATTTTTATTTTTAAACACAGCTCCTTTCTGTTCTCACTATTGGCTCTTACCACTTTACATCTCACCAGCAGCTAGAGGGTACAAAGTTCTCTAAAACCCCTTCAGCATTTATTGTTTGTAGACCTTTGGCTGATGGTAGTTGACGTGTGTGAGTTGAAATCTTTTTGTAGGCTAGATTTGCATGAGTTTAAAAATTTATGTTGTTGAGCTTTTATCCATTTTCCTTGCTTTTAGAAAAATAATGAGTAAAATTTACCTCTTCATACTATCTCCTTGAAAATTTTGCCAGTTGTGAATTTTTGAGGGCAGTTGTCCTTTACTGTCCTGAGTCCTTGTGAATGTTAAGTGACCGTTAGCTGTGGTTTTAAAGCCGCTCTTGTGGGAAACGGCCACAAGGCGGCAGCATTTCTGCGTTTCCAACTCTGGGTTTTTGGGCAACAGAGGTTTCCTGGAAATCGTGTTTGTAAGCTGCAAATTAGAGCAGAATGTGCCACGGCAAACTCCCAAGAGCTTATATCTCCTTACTTCTTGTTTGTTTTTTACATTTAATTTTTATTTATTATCACAGCAAATTGGATAAAAATACTGTGTTTTTTCTAGCTGTATGGAATCTGGTTCATTATATCAATGTATTGATCTATTCATCTTTGGATCCTTTCCCGTGTAGGTTATTACAGAGTGTTGAGTACACCTCTTTTAGCATTCCATAGGTATTTTGTGATTATATATTTCATATGTATTACTACATGTCTGTTAACCCCCATATCCTAATTCATACATTCCTTACGCCTTTCCATTTGGTTAAACATAATTTGGTTTTCTGAATCTATGAGTGTCCTTCTCTTGGAAATTATTTCATAGGTATCAATTTTTAGGTAACACCTATAAGTGATGTAATAGGATATCTGTCTTTCGTTTTCTTTCTTACTTCAGGTAGGGTGATTATCTCTAGATCCTTCTATGCTGGTGCCAACAGCATTGTTCCATGCTTTTGCATGGCTAATATTCCATTGTGTACATGGACCACTTCTTCTTGGTGCATTTTTCTGTTGATGGACATTTTGGTTTCTTCCAGCTCTTGGCTATGGTACATGTTGCTGCAGTGAAGGATTGCCAGCCTGTGTCTTTTTGATTCAGGTCTACTCAGCTGATAGGCCCATCAGTGGGCCTACCTGATCACATAGTAGCTCAAGTTTTACCTTTAAACACACCTCCATTTTGTTCTCTGTACTGGCTGTTACCAGGTTACATCCCATCAGCAGCTAGAGGGTACACAGTTCTCTAAAACCCCTTCAGCATTTATACTATGTAGACTTTTTTGCTGATGATCCTTCTGACGGCTGTGAGGTGAACGTGTTTCTAGACCGGATTTGCATGGCTTTATTAATTCCTGACGTTGAGCGTTTTTCCATGCCTTTTTCTATAACAAAAAAAGAGACAGAATATAAAATATGCATAAAATATGCCTCTTGAAATTGTCGTTTTGAAATATGGATGTCTTTTGAGATTTTTGCTCGATTTACGACCGAAGGATTGTTTTGAGGACAGGTGTCATTTACAGGCCTGCAATTATTTTGACTATCAAGTAACCATTACAGCTGCAGTTAGAGCTGCTGTTGTGTGAAACGGCCACAAGGCGGCAGCAGTTCTCATTAACCAAATCTGGCTACTAGGGAAACAGAGCCTCAATGGAAGTCCTGTTCTAGGTTGCAAATTAGAATGGAATGGGCCAGGAAAAAGCCCCTTAAGTTTATATCTCACTAAATATTGTTCCTTTTTAAAATTTAATTTTCATTGTTTATCACAGCAAGTGTGATTACAATGTTTTGCTTGTTTTAGGTGTGCAAGGTGTGGTTGTTTTCCACGTATACCTATCTCTTTTCTTCTTCGGATCCTTTTCCCATTTTAGGTTATGACACAATGTTGAGTAGTCTTCTCTTGGTATTCCGTAGGTCTTTGGTGATTATATACTTCACCTGTGTTTGTATATCTCTGTTAACTCTGACATCCTAATGTATCCAATCCTCACACCTTTCCATTGGTGAACCATAAGTTTGTTTAATGAATCTGTGATTGCCTTTCTCTGTGGAAATATCTTCACTGGTATCAACTTTTAGGTAACACCTATAAGTGGTATCACAGGATACGTGTCTTTCGCTTTCTGACTTACTACAAGTTGCGTGATTACTTCTAGACTCATCTGTGGTGATGCAAATGGCATTGTGTCATTGTTTTCCTTGGCTAATATTCCATCTGTACGTGGACCAGTTTTTCTTTGTCCACTCACCTGTTGATGGACTTTTGGGTTGCTTCCATGTCTTGGTTATTGTAACACTGCTGAAATGCACATTTGCCTGCCTGTGTCTTTCAACTATGTCTTCTTCGGTTATAGGCCCAGGAGAGGGCCTGTTGGATCATATGGTAGCAAAATGTTTACCTTGTAAAGGCGTCTCCATTCTGTTCTCACTAATGGCTCTTACCAGGTTATGTTCCACTTAAATTTGAGGGTATGCCCTTGTCCACAACCCTTTCAGCATTTATTGTTTGTAGTTTTTCTGCTGATGTTTATTCTGACAGGTGTGAGCTGACACCTCTTTGAGGTTGGATTTGCATGCATCTCATAATCCCTTGAAATTGAACTTTCAGGCATGTCCTCTTTTTTCTCAAGCTGTGAGTAGCGCTTACCTCTTCAAATGGTTTTCTTGAAGTATGTGTCACATTTTGAAATATTTTGGCCATTACCTCCCTGAAGACATTTTCAGGGCTGCTTTCATTTACAGCCCTCCAGTACTTGTGCATATGAAGTGACCATTAGCACAGATTTTAAAGCTGCTGTTGCAGGTATCGGCCATTGGGCGGCAGCATTTCTCCTTTCCCCATTCTGGGAATTACGGAAAGAGTCCTTCCTGCCAGTGGTGTTCCTCGGTTATATATTAGAGAGGAATGTGCCCGGACAAACCCCCAAAAGCTGATGTCTCCTAACTTACGTTTGGTTTCTAAATTGAAATTATATATATTTTTTATTGGAGTAATATTCCATTGTGTACATGGACCACTTCTTCTTTGTGCCTTCCTCTGTTGACAGACATTTTTGTTGCTTCCAAGTGTTGGCTGTGGTAAATATTGCTGGAGTGCAGGATTGCCACCCTGTGTCTTTTGGATTCTCATCCTCTCAGGTGATAGGCCCAGCAGTGGGTATGCTTGATTGAATGGTAGCTCAATATTTACCTTATCAAGGCACCTCCTTTGCGTTTTCATTACTGGTTCTTACCATGTCCCACTTAGAAACGAGGGTGCGCATTTCTCCACAACCCCTTCAGCATTTATTGTTTGCAGAATTTTTGCTGATGGCCATTATGACTGGTGTGAGCTGATAGTTTTTTGTAATTTGGATTTGCATGTCTTTAATAATTCCTAATGTTCCGCATTTTCCCGTGCTTTGTTTTCTTTCTGTTACACAAAACAGAAAAAAACTGTGAGTACAATAAACCACTTGAAGTGGTCTTCTGGGAAGGCTGCCCTGTTTTGAATTTTTCGTCGATTTTTGACCCCAGGATTTTTTTGAGAACAGGTGACATTTACAGGCTTGTAATGAGTGTGAATATTTAGTGACCACTACTACTGGCTTTAAACGTGCTGTTGGGGGAAACGGCCACAAGGCGGCAGCATTTCTCCGTTCCCAAAACTGGTTTCTAGGGCAGCACAGCCTTTCTGGAAGTGGAGTTCCCAGGTTGTAAATTAGAATGGAATTTGCTAGGAATAAAACCCGTAACTTAATATTCCATTCTTTCTTGTTCGATTTTTTAGTCTTTTTAAATCGAGGTAATGTTTAGAATATTGTTTGTCCTAGGTGTATACAATCTGGTTCATTTGTACATTACATACACACACACACACACACACACACACACACACATATGTAATATATTCATGTACAGATACTCTTCCCATGTAAATTATTGCAGAGTGCTCCATTGACCTCCCTTGCTATACGGTCAGTCTCTTTGATAAATGTATTTAGTAGGTATTTGTACGCATATGGTAACCCTAATCTTAATTTTCCATACCACCCACCTTTCCATTTACATAAGAATAGTTAGTTTTCTAAGTCTGTGAGTTTTTTCTCTGTGAAAATGCTATCATTTTTGTCAGTTGTTAGATAACGCCTATAAGTGATATCATACTCTATGTCTTTTTCTTTCTGACTTACGTCATGTTCTGAGATTATATCTAGGCTCATAAATGGTGCCTCAACGAGCAGTGTTTCACTGTTTTCCATGGCTAATATTCCATTATGTACATGGACCACTTCTTCTTTATCCATTCAACCATTGATGGACATTTTGGTTGCTTCCGTGTCTTGGCTATTGTGAAAAATCCTGCAGTGAAGCTGTTGCAGCCTGTGCCTTCTCGACTCTGGTATTTTCGGGTGAGAGTTTCAGCGGTGGGCCTGCTGAATGGAATGCTGGCTCAATTTTTATTTTTAAACACAGCTCCTTTCTGTTCTCACTATTGGCTCTTACCACTTTACATCTCACCAGCAGCTAGAGGGTACAAAGTTCTCTAAAACCCCTTCAGCATTTATTGTTTGTAGACCTTTGGCTGATGGTAGTTGACGTGTGTGAGTTGAAATCTTTTTGTAGGCTAGATTTGCATGAGTTTAAAAATTTATGTTGTTGAGCTTTTATCCATTTTCCTTGCTTTTAGAAAAATAATGAGTAAAATTTACCTCTTCATACTATCTCCTTGAAAATTTTGCCGGTTGTGAATTTTTGAGGGCAGTTGTCCTTTACTGTCCTGAGTCCTTGTGAATGTTAAGTGACCGTTAGCTGTGGTTTTAAAGCCGCTCTTGTGGGAAACGGCCACAAGGCGGCAGCATTTCTGCGTTTCCAACTCTGGGTTTTTGGGCAACAGAGGTTTCCTGGAAATCGTGTTTGTAAGCTGCAAATTAGAGCAGAATGTGCCACGGCAAACTCCCAAGAGCTTATATCTCCTTACTTCTTGTTTGTTTTTTACATTTAATTTTTATTTATTATCACAGCAAATTGGATAAAAATACTGTGTTTTTTCTAGCTGTATGGAATCTGGTTCATTATATCAATGTATTGATCTATTCATCTTTGGATCCTTTCCCGTGTAGGTTATTACAGAGTGTTGAGTACACCTCTTTTAGCATTCCATAGGTATTTTGTGATTATATATTTCATATGTATTACTACATGTCTGTTAACCCCCATATCCTAATTCATACATTCCTTACGCCTTTCCATTTGGTTAAACATAATTTGGTTTTCTGAATCTATGAGTGTCCTTCTCTTGGAAATTATTTCATAGGTATCAATTTTTAGGTAACACCTATAAGTGATGTAATAGGATATCTGTCTTTCGTTTTCTTTCTTACTTCAGGTAGGGTGATTATCTCTAGATCCTTCTATGCTGGTGCCAACAGCATTGTTCCATGCTTTTGCATGGCTAATATTCCATTGTGTACATGGACCACTTCTTCTTGGTGCATTTTTCTGTTGATGGACATTTTGGTTTCTTCCAGCTCTTGGCTATGGTACATGTTGCTGCAGTGAAGGATTGCCAGCCTGTGTCTTTTTGATTCAGGTCTACTCAGCTGATAGGCCCATCAGTGGGCCTACCTGATCACATAGTAGCTCAAGTTTTACCTTTAAACACACCTCCATTTTGTTCTCTGTACTGGCTGTTACCAGGTTACATCCCATCAGCAGCTAGAGGGTACACAGTTCTCTAAAACCCCTTCAGCATTTATACTATGTAGACTTTTTTGCTGATGATCCTTCTGACGGCTGTGAGGTGAACGTGTTTCTAGACCGGATTTGCATGGCTTTATTAATTCCTGACGTTGAGCGTTTTTCCATGCCTTTTTCTATAACAAAAAAAGAGACAGAATATAAAATATGCATAAAATATGCCTCTTGAAATTGTCGTTTTGAAATATGGATGTCTTTTGAGATTTTTGCTCGATTTACGACCGAAGGATTGTTTTGAGGACAGGTGTCATTTACAGGCCTGCAATTATTTTGACTATCAAGTAACCATTACAGCTGCAGTTAGAGCTGCTGTTGTGTGAAACGGCCACAAGGCGGCAGCAGTTCTCATTAACCAAATCTGGCTACTAGGGAAACAGAGCCTCAATGGAAGTCCTGTTCTAGGTTGCAAATTAGAATGGAATGGGCCAGGAAAAAGCCCCTTAAGTTTATATCTCACTAAATATTGTTCCTTTTTAAAATTTAATTTTCATTGTTTATCACAGCAAGTGTGATTACAATGTTTTGCTTGTTTTAGGTGTGCAAGGTGTGGTTGTTTTCCACGTATACCTATCTCTTTTCTTCTTCGGATCCTTTTCCCATTTTAGGTTATGACACAATGTTGAGTAGTCTTCTCTTGGTATTCCGTAGGTCTTTGGTGATTATATACTTCACCTGTGTTTGTATATCTCTGTTAACTCTGACATCCTAATGTATCCAATCCTCACACCTTTCCATTGGTGAACCATAAGTTTGTTTAATGAATCTGTGATTGCCTTTCTCTGTGGAAATATCTTCACTGGTATCAACTTTTAGGTAACACCTATAAGTGGTATCACAGGATACGTGTCTTTCGCTTTCTGACTTACTACAAGTTGCGTGATTACTTCTAGACTCATCTGTGGTGATGCAAATGGCATTGTGTCATTGTTTTCCTTGGCTAATATTCCATCTGTACGTGGACCAGTTTTTCTTTGTCCACTCACCTGTTGATGGACTTTTGGGTTGCTTCCATGTCTTGGTTATTGTAACACTGCTGAAATGCACATTTGCCTGCCTGTGTCTTTCAACTATGTCTTCTTCGGTTATAGGCCCAGGAGAGGGCCTGTTGGATCATATGGTAGCAAAATGTTTACCTTGTAAAGGCGTCTCCATTCTGTTCTCACTAATGGCTCTTACCAGGTTATGTTCCACTTAAATTTGAGGGTATGCCCTTGTCCACAACCCTTTCAGCATTTATTGTTTGTAGTTTTTCTGCTGATGTTTATTCTGACAGGTGTGAGCTGACACCTCTTTGAGGTTGGATTTGCATGCATCTCATAATCCCTTGAAATTGAACTTTCAGGCATGTCCTCTTTTTTCTCAAGCTGTGAGTAGCGCTTACCTCTTCAAATGGTTTTCTTGAAGTATGTGTCACATTTTGAAATATTTTGGCCATTACCTCCCTGAAGACATTTTCAGGGCTGCTTTCATTTACAGCCCTCCAGTACTTGTGCATATGAAGTGACCATTAGCACAGATTTTAAAGCTGCTGTTGCAGGTATCGGCCATTGGGCGGCAGCATTTCTCCTTTCCCCATTCTGGGAATTACGGAAAGAGTCCTTCCTGCCAGTGGTGTTCCTCGGTTATATATTAGAGAGGAATGTGCCCGGACAAACCCCCAAAAGCTGATGTCTCCTAACTTACGTTTGGTTTCTAAATTGAAATTATATATATTTTTTATTGGAGTAATATTCCATTGTGTACATGGACCACTTCTTCTTTGTGCCTTCCTCTGTTGACAGACATTTTTGTTGCTTCCAAGTGTTGGCTGTGGTAAATATTGCTGGAGTGCAGGATTGCCACCCTGTGTCTTTTGGATTCTCATCCTCTCAGGTGATAGGCCCAGCAGTGGGTATGCTTGATTGAATGGTAGCTCAATATTTACCTTATCAAGGCACCTCCTTTGCGTTTTCATTACTGGTTCTTACCATGTCCCACTTAGAAACGAGGGTGCGCATTTCTCCACAACCCCTTCAGCATTTATTGTTTGCAGAATTTTTGCTGATGGCCATTATGACTGGTGTGAGCTGATAGTTTTTTGTAATTTGGATTTGCATGTCTTTAATAATTCCTAATGTTCCGCATTTTCCCGTGCTTTGTTTTCTTTCTGTTACACAAAACAGAAAAAAACTGTGAGTACAATAAACCACTTGAAGTGGTCTTCTGGGAAGGCTGCCCTGTTTTGAATTTTTCGTCGATTTTTGACCCCAGGATTTTTTTGAGAACAGGTGACATTTACAGGCTTGTAATGAGTGTGAATATTTAGTGACCACTACTACTGGCTTTAAACGTGCTGTTGGGGGAAACGGCCACAAGGCGGCAGCATTTCTCCGTTCCCAAAACTGGTTTCTAGGGCAGCACAGCCTTTCTGGAAGTGGAGTTCCCAGGTTGTAAATTAGAATGGAATTTGCTAGGAATAAAACCCGTAACTTAATATTCCATTCTTTCTTGTTCGATTTTTTAGTCTTTTTAAATCGAGGTAATGTTTAGAATATTGTTTGTCCTAGGTGTATACAATCTGGTTCATTTGTACATTACATACACACACACACACACACACACACACACACACATATGTAATATATTCATGTACAGATACTCTTCCCATGTAAATTATTGCAGAGTGCTCCATTGACCTCCCTTGCTATACGGTCAGTCTCTTTGATAAATGTATTTAGTAGGTATTTGTACGCATATGGTAACCCTAATCTTAATTTTCCATACCACCCACCTTTCCATTTACATAAGAATAGTTAGTTTTCTAAGTCTGTGAGTTTTTTCTCTGTGAAAATGCTATCATTTTTGTCAGTTGTTAGATAACGCCTATAAGTGATATCATACTCTATGTCTTTTTCTTTCTGACTTACGTCATGTTCTGAGATTATATCTAGGCTCATAAATGGTGCCTCAACGAGCAGTGTTTCACTGTTTTCCATGGCTAATATTCCATTATGTACATGGACCACTTCTTCTTTATCCATTCAACCATTGATGGACATTTTGGTTGCTTCCGTGTCTTGGCTATTGTGAAAAATCCTGCAGTGAAGCTGTTGCAGCCTGTGCCTTCTCGACTCTGGTATTTTCGGGTGAGAGTTTCAGCGGTGGGCCTGCTGAATGGAATGCTGGCTCAATTTTTATTTTTAAACACAGCTCCTTTCTGTTCTCACTATTGGCTCTTACCACTTTACATCTCACCAGCAGCTAGAGGGTACAAAGTTCTCTAAAACCCCTTCAGCATTTATTGTTTGTAGACCTTTGGCTGATGGTAGTTGACGTGTGTGAGTTGAAATCTTTTTGTAGGCTAGATTTGCATGAGTTTAAAAATTTATGTTGTTGAGCTTTTATCCATTTTCCTTGCTTTTAGAAAAATAATGAGTAAAATTTACCTCTTCATACTATCTCCTTGAAAATTTTGCCGGTTGTGAATTTTTGAGGGCAGTTGTCCTTTACTGTCCTGAGTCCTTGTGAATGTTAAGTGACCGTTAGCTGTGGTTTTAAAGCCGCTCTTGTGGGAAACGGCCACAAGGCGGCAGCATTTCTGCGTTTCCAACTCTGGGTTTTTGGGCAACAGAGGTTTCCTGGAAATCGTGTTTGTAAGCTGCAAATTAGAGCAGAATGTGCCACGGCAAACTCCCAAGAGCTTATATCTCCTTACTTCTTGTTTGTTTTTTACATTTAATTTTTATTTATTATCACAGCAAATTGGATAAAAATACTGTGTTTTTTCTAGCTGTATGGAATCTGGTTCATTATATCAATGTATTGATCTATTCATCTTTGGATCCTTTCCCGTGTAGGTTATTACAGAGTGTTGAGTACACCTCTTTTAGCATTCCATAGGTATTTTGTGATTATATATTTCATATGTATTACTACATGTCTGTTAACCCCCATATCCTAATTCATACATTCCTTACGCCTTTCCATTTGGTTAAACATAATTTGGTTTTCTGAATCTATGAGTGTCCTTCTCTTGGAAATTATTTCATAGGTATCAATTTTTAGGTAACACCTATAAGTGATGTAATAGGATATCTGTCTTTCGTTTTCTTTCTTACTTCAGGTAGGGTGATTATCTCTAGATCCTTCTATGCTGGTGCCAACAGCATTGTTCCATGCTTTTGCATGGCTAATATTCCATTGTGTACATGGACCACTTCTTCTTGGTGCATTTTTCTGTTGATGGACATTTTGGTTTCTTCCAGCTCTTGGCTATGGTACATGTTGCTGCAGTGAAGGATTGCCAGCCTGTGTCTTTTTGATTCAGGTCTACTCAGCTGATAGGCCCATCAGTGGGCCTACCTGATCACATAGTAGCTCAAGTTTTACCTTTAAACACACCTCCATTTTGTTCTCTGTACTGGCTGTTACCAGGTTACATCCCATCAGCAGCTAGAGGGTACACAGTTCTCTAAAACCCCTTCAGCATTTATACTATGTAGACTTTTTTGCTGATGATCCTTCTGACGGCTGTGAGGTGAACGTGTTTCTAGACCGGATTTGCATGGCTTTATTAATTCCTGACGTTGAGCGTTTTTCCATGCCTTTTTCTATAACAAAAAAAGAGACAGAATATAAAATATGCATAAAATATGCCTCTTGAAATTGTCGTTTTGAAATATGGATGTCTTTTGAGATTTTTGCTCGATTTACGACCGAAGGATTGTTTTGAGGACAGGTGTCATTTACAGGCCTGCAATTATTTTGACTATCAAGTAACCATTACAGCTGCAGTTAGAGCTGCTGTTGTGTGAAACGGCCACAAGGCGGCAGCAGTTCTCATTAACCAAATCTGGCTACTAGGGAAACAGAGCCTCAATGGAAGTCCTGTTCTAGGTTGCAAATTAGAATGGAATGGGCCAGGAAAAAGCCCCTTAAGTTTATATCTCACTAAATATTGTTCCTTTTTAAAATTTAATTTTCATTGTTTATCACAGCAAGTGTGATTACAATGTTTTGCTTGTTTTAGGTGTGCAAGGTGTGGTTGTTTTCCACGTATACCTATCTCTTTTCTTCTTCGGATCCTTTTCCCATTTTAGGTTATGACACAATGTTGAGTAGTCTTCTCTTGGTATTCCGTAGGTCTTTGGTGATTATATACTTCACCTGTGTTTGTATATCTCTGTTAACTCTGACATCCTAATGTATCCAATCCTCACACCTTTCCATTGGTGAACCATAAGTTTGTTTAATGAATCTGTGATTGCCTTTCTCTGTGGAAATATCTTCACTGGTATCAACTTTTAGGTAACACCTATAAGTGGTATCACAGGATACGTGTCTTTCGCTTTCTGACTTACTACAAGTTGCGTGATTACTTCTAGACTCATCTGTGGTGATGCAAATGGCATTGTGTCATTGTTTTCCTTGGCTAATATTCCATCTGTACGTGGACCAGTTTTTCTTTGTCCACTCACCTGTTGATGGACTTTTGGGTTGCTTCCATGTCTTGGTTATTGTAACACTGCTGAAATGCACATTTGCCTGCCTGTGTCTTTCAACTATGTCTTCTTCGGTTATAGGCCCAGGAGAGGGCCTGTTGGATCATATGGTAGCAAAATGTTTACCTTGTAAAGGCGTCTCCATTCTGTTCTCACTAATGGCTCTTACCAGGTTATGTTCCACTTAAATTTGAGGGTATGCCCTTGTCCACAACCCTTTCAGCATTTATTGTTTGTAGTTTTTCTGCTGATGTTTATTCTGACAGGTGTGAGCTGACACCTCTTTGAGGTTGGATTTGCATGCATCTCATAATCCCTTGAAATTGAACTTTCAGGCATGTCCTCTTTTTTCTCAAGCTGTGAGTAGCGCTTACCTCTTCAAATGGTTTTCTTGAAGTATGTGTCACATTTTGAAATATTTTGGCCATTACCTCCCTGAAGACATTTTCAGGGCTGCTTTCATTTACAGCCCTCCAGTACTTGTGCATATGAAGTGACCATTAGCACAGATTTTAAAGCTGCTGTTGCAGGTATCGGCCATTGGGCGGCAGCATTTCTCCTTTCCCCATTCTGGGAATTACGGAAAGAGTCCTTCCTGCCAGTGGTGTTCCTCGGTTATATATTAGAGAGGAATGTGCCCGGACAAACCCCCAAAAGCTGATGTCTCCTAACTTACGTTTGGTTTCTAAATTGAAATTATATATATTTTTTATTGGAGTAATATTCCATTGTGTACATGGACCACTTCTTCTTTGTGCCTTCCTCTGTTGACAGACATTTTTGTTGCTTCCAAGTGTTGGCTGTGGTAAATATTGCTGGAGTGCAGGATTGCCACCCTGTGTCTTTTGGATTCTCATCCTCTCAGGTGATAGGCCCAGCAGTGGGTATGCTTGATTGAATGGTAGCTCAATATTTACCTTATCAAGGCACCTCCTTTGCGTTTTCATTACTGGTTCTTACCATGTCCCACTTAGAAACGAGGGTGCGCATTTCTCCACAACCCCTTCAGCATTTATTGTTTGCAGAATTTTTGCTGATGGCCATTATGACTGGTGTGAGCTGATAGTTTTTTGTAATTTGGATTTGCATGTCTTTAATAATTCCTAATGTTCCGCATTTTCCCGTGCTTTGTTTTCTTTCTGTTACACAAAACAGAAAAAAACTGTGAGTACAATAAACCACTTGAAGTGGTCTTCTGGGAAGGCTGCCCTGTTTTGAATTTTTCGTCGATTTTTGACCCCAGGATTTTTTTGAGAACAGGTGACATTTACAGGCTTGTAATGAGTGTGAATATTTAGTGACCACTACTACTGGCTTTAAAGGTGCTGTTGGGGGAAACGGCCACAAGGCGGCAGCATTTCTCCGTTCCCAAAACTGGTTTCTAGGGCAGCACAGCCTTTCTGGAAGTGGAGTTCCCAGGTTGTAAATTAGAATGGAATTTGCTAGGAATAAAACCCGTAACTTAGTATTCCATTATTTCTTGTTCGATTTTTTAGTCTTTTTAAATCGAGGTAATGTTTAGAATATTGTTTGTCCTAGGTGTATACAATCTGGTTCATTTGTACATTACATATACACACACACACACACACACACACATATGTAATATATTCATGTACAGATACTCTTCCCATGTAAATTATTGCAGAGTGCTCCATTGACCTCCCTTGCTATACGGTCAGTCTCTTTGATAAATGTATTTAGTAGGTATTTGTACGCATATGGTAACCCTAATCTTAATTTTCCATACCACCCACCTTTCCATTTACATAAGAATAGTTAGTTTTCTAAGTCTGTGAGTTTTTTCTCTGTGAAAATGCTATCATTTTTGTCAGTTGTTAGATAACGCCTATAAGTGATATCATACTCTATGTCTTTTTCTTTCTGACTTACGTCATGTTCTGAGATTATATCTAGGCTCATAAATGGTGCCTCAACGAGCAGTGTTTCACTGTTTTCCATGGCTAATATTCCATTATGTACATGGACCACTTCTTCTTTATCCATTCAACCATTGATGGACATTTTGGTTGCTTCCGTGTCTTGGCTATTGTGACAAATCCTGCAGTGAAGCTGTTGCAGCCTGTGCCTTCTCGACTCTGGTATTTTCGGGTGAGAGTTTCAGCGGTGGGCCTGCTGAATGGAATGCTGGCTCAATTTTTATTTTTAAACACAGCTCCTTTCTGTTCTCACTATTGGCTCTTACCACTTTACATCTCACCAGCAGCTAGAGGGTACAAAGTTCTCTAAAACCCCTTCAGCATTTATTGTTTGTAGACCTTTGGCTGATGGTAGTTGACGTGTGTGAGTTGAAATCTTTTTGTAGGCTAGATTTGCATGAGTTTAAAAATTTATGTTGTTGAGCTTTTATCCATTTTCCTTGCTTTTAGAAAAATAATGAGTAAAATTTACCTCTTCATACTATCTCCTTGAAAATTTTGCCGGTTGTGAATTTTTGAGGGCAGTTGTCCTTTACTGTCCTGAGTCCTTGTGAATGTTAAGTGACCGTTAGCTGTGGTTTTAAAGCCGCTCTTGTGGGAAACGGCCACAAGGCGGCAGCATTTCTGCGTTTCCAACTCTGGGTTTTTGGGCAACAGAGGTTTCCTGGAAATCGTGTTTGTAAGCTGCAAATTAGAGCAGAATGTGCCACGGCAAACTCCCAAGAGCTTATATCTCCTTACTTCTTGTTTGTTTTTTACATTTAATTTTTATTTATTATCACAGCAAATTGGATAAAAATACTGTGTTTTTTCTAGCTGTATGGAATCTGGTTCATTACATCAATGTATTGATCTATTCATCTTTGGATCCTTTCCCGTGTAGGTTATTACAGAGTGTTGAGTACACCTCTTTTAGCATTCCATAGGTATTTTGTGATTATATATTTCATATGTATTACTACATGTCTGTTAACCCCCATATCCTAATTCATACATTCCTTACGCCTTTCCATTTGGTTAAACATAATTTGGTTTTCTGAATCTATGAGTGTCCTTCTCTTGGAAATTATTTCATAGGTATCAATTTTTAGGTAACACCTATAAGTGATGTAATAGGATATCTGTCTTTCGTTTTCTTTCTTACTTCAGGTAGGGTGATTATCTCTAGATCCTTCTATGCTGGTGCCAACAGCATTGTTCCATGCTTTTGCATGGCTAATATTCCATTGTGTACATGGACCACTTCTTCTTGGTGCATTTTTCTGTTGATGGACATTTTGGTTTCTTCCAGCTCTTGGCTATGGTACATGTTGCTGCAGTGAAGGATTGCCAGCCTGTGTCTTTTTGATTCAGGTCTACTCAGCTGATAGGCCCATCAGTGGGCCTACCTGATCACATAGTAGCTCAAGTTTTACCTTTAAACACACCTCCATTTTGTTCTCTGTACTGGCTGTTACCAGGTTACATCCCATCAGCAGCTAGAGGGTACACAGTTCTCTAAAACCCCTTCAGCATTTATACTATGTAGACTTTTTTGCTGATGATCCTTCTGACGGCTGTGAGGTGAACGTGTTTCTAGACCGGATTTGCATGGCTTTATTAATTCCTGACGTTGAGCGTTTTTCCATGCCTTTTTCTATAACAAAAAAAGAGACAGAATATAAAATATGCATAAAATATGCCTCTTGAAATTGTCGTTTTGAAATATGGATGTCTTTTGAGATTTTTGCTCGATTTACGACCGAAGGATTGTTTTGAGGACAGGTGTCATTTACAGGCCTGCAATTATTTTGACTATCAAGTAACCATTACAGCTGCAGTTAGAGCTGCTGTTGTGTGAAACGGCCACAAGGCGGCAGCAGTTCTCATTAACCAAATCTGGCTACTAGGGAAACAGAGCCTCAATGGAAGTCCTGTTCTAGGTTGCAAATTAGAATGGAATGGGCCAGGAAAAAGCCCCTTAAGTTTATATCTCACTAAATATTGTTCCTTTTTAAAATTTAATTTTCATTGTTTATCACAGCAAGTGTGATTACAATGTTTTGCTTGTTGTAGGTGTGCAAGGTGTGGTTGTTTTCCACGTATACCTATCTCTTTTCTTCTTCGGATCCTTTTCCCATTTTAGGTTATGACACAATGTTGAGTAGTCTTCTCTTGGTATTCCGTAGGTCTTTGGTGATTATATACTTCACCTGTGTTTGTATATCTCTGTTAACTCTGACATCCTAATGTATCCAATCCTCACACCTTTCCATTGGTGAACCATAAGTTTGTTTAATGAATCTGTGATTGCCTTTCTCTGTGGAAATATCTTCACTGGTATCAACTTTTAGGTAACACCTATAAGTGGTATCACAGGATACGTGTCTTTCGCTTTCTGACTTACTACAAGTTGCGTGATTACTTCTAGACTCATCTGTGGTGATGCAAATGGCATTGTGTCATTGTTTTCCTTGGCTAATATTCCATCTGTACGTGGACCAGTTTTTCTTTGTCCACTCACCTGTTGATGGACTTTTGGGTTGCTTCCATGTCTTGGTTATTGTAACACTGCTGAAATGCACATTTGCCTGCCTGTGTCTTTCAACTATGTCTTCTTCGGTTATAGGCCCAGGAGAGGGCCTGTTGGATCATATGGTAGCAAAATGTTTACCTTGTAAAGGCGTCTCCATTCTGTTCTCACTAATGGCTCTTACCAGGTTATGTTCCACTTAAATTTGAGGGTATGCCCTTGTCCACAACCCTTTCAGCATTTATTGTTTGTAGTTTTTCTGCTGATGTTTATTCTGACAGGTGTGAGCTGACACCTCTTTGAGGTTGGATTTGCATGCATCTCATAATCCCTTGAAATTGAACTTTCAGGCATGTCCTCTTTTTTCTCAAGCTGTGAGTAGCGCTTACCTCTTCAAATGGTTTTCTTGAAGTATGTGTCACATTTTGAAATATTTTGGCCATTACCTCCCTGAAGACATTTTCAGGGCTGCTTTCATTTACAGCCCTCCAGTACTTGTGCATATGAAGTGACCATTAGCACAGATTTTAAAGCTGCTGTTGCAGGTATCGGCCATTGGGCGGCAGCATTTCTCCTTTCCCCATTCTGGGAATTACGGAAAGAGTCCTTCCTGCCAGTGGTGTTCCTCGGTTATATATTAGAGAGGAATGTGCCCGGACAAACCCCCAAAAGCTGATGTCTCCTAACTTACGTTTGGTTTCTAAATTGAAATTATATATTTTTTTTATTGGAGTAATATTCCATTGTGTACATGGACCACTTCTTCTTTGTGCCTTCCTCTGTTGACAGACATTTTTGTTGCTTCCAAGTGTTGGCTGTGGTAAATATTGCTGGAGTGCAGGATTGCCACCCTGTGTCCTTTGGATTCTCATCCTCTCAGGTGATAGGCCCAGCAGTGGGTATGCTTGATTGAATGGTAGCTCAATATTTACCTTATCAAGGCACCTCCTTTGCGTTTTCATTACTGGTTCTTACCATGTCCCACTTAGAAACGAGGGTGCGCATTTCTCCACAACCCCTTCAGCATTTATTGTTTGCAGAATTTTTGCTGATGGCCATTATGACTGGTGTGAGCTGATAGTTTTTTGTAATTTGGATTTGCATGTCTTTAATAATTCCTAATGTTCCGCATTTTCCCGTGCTTTGTTTTCTTTCTGTTACACAAAACAGAAAAAAACTGTGAGTACAATAAACCACTTGAAGTGGTCTTCTGGGAAGGCTGCCCTGTTTTGAATTTTTCGTCGATTTTCGACCCCAGGATTTTTTTGAGAACAGGTGACATTTACAGGCTTGTAATGAGTGTGAATATTTAGTGACCACTACTACTGGCTTTAAAGGTGCTGTTGGGGGAAACGGCCACAAGGCGGCAGCATTTCTCCGTTCCCAAAACTGGTTTCTAGGGCAGCACAGCCTTTCTGGAAGTGGAGTTCCCAGGTTGTAAATTAGAATGGAATTTGCTAGGAATAAAACCCATAACTTAATATTCCATCATTTCTTGTTCGATTTTTTAGTCTTTTTAAATCGAGGTAATGTTTAGAATATTGTTTGTCCTAGGTGTATACAATCTGGTTCGTTTGTACATTACATATACACACACACACACACACACACACACACACACATATGTAATATATTCATGTACAGATACTCTTCCCATGTAAATTATTGCAGAGTGCTCCATTGACCTCCCTTGCTATACGGTCAGTCTCTTTGATAAATGTATTTAGTAGGTATTTGTACGCATATGGTAACCCTAATCTTAATTTTCCATACCACCCACCTTTCCATTTACATAAGAATAGTTAGTTTTCTAAGTCTGTGAGTTTTTTCTCTGTGAAAATGCTATCATTTTTGTCAGTTGTTAGATAACGCCTATAAGTGATATCATACTCTATGTCTTTTTCTTTCTGACTTACGTCATGTTCTGAGATTATATCTAGGCTCATAAATGGTGCCTCAACGAGCAGTGTTTCACTGTTTTCCATGGCTAATATTCCATTATGTACATGGACCACTTCTTCTTTATCCATTCAACCATTGATGGACATTTTGGTTGCTTCCGTGTCTTGGCTATTGTGAAAAATCCTGCAGTGAAGCTGTTGCAGCCTGTGCCTTCTCGACTCTGGTATTTTCGGGTGAGAGTTTCAGCGGTGGGCCTGCTGAATGGAATGCTGGCTCAATTTTTATTTTTAAACACAGCTCCTTTCTGTTCTCACTATTGGCTCTTACCACTTTACATCTCACCAGCAGCTAGAGGGTACAAAGTTCTCTAAAACCCCTTCAGCATTTATTGTTTGTAGACCTTTGGCTGATGGTAGTTGACGTGTGTGAGTTGAAATCTTTTTGTAGGCTAGATTTGCATGAGTTTAAAAATTTATGTTGTTGAGCTTTTATCCATTTTCCTTGCTTTTAGAAAAATAATGAGTAAAATTTACCTCTTCATACTATCTCCTTGAAAATTTTGCCAGTTGTGAATTTTTGAGGGCAGTTGTCCTTTACTGTCCTGAGTCCTTGTGAATGTTAAGTGACCGTTAGCTGTGGTTTTAAAGCCGCTCTTGTGGGAAACGGCCACAAGGCGGCAGCATTTCTGCGTTTCCAACTCTGGGTTTTTGGGCAACAGAGGTTTCCTGGAAATCGTGTTTGTAAGCTGCAAATTAGAGCAGAATGTGCCACGGCAAACTCCCAAGAGCTTATATCTCCTTACTTCTTGTTTGTTTTTTACATTTAATTTTTATTTATTATCACAGCAAATTGGATAAAAATACTGTGTTTTTTCTAGCTGTATGGAATCTGGTTCATTACATCAATGTATTGATCTATTCATCTTTGGATCCTTTCCCGTGTAGGTTATTACAGAGTGTTGAGTACACCTCTTTTAGCATTCCATAGGTATTTTGTGATTATATATTTCATATGTATTACTACATGTCTGTTAACCCCCATATCCTAATTCATACATTCCTTACGCCTTTCCATTTGGTTAAACATAATTTGGTTTTCTGAATCTATGAGTGTCCTTCTCTTGGAAATTATTTCATAGGTATCAATTTTTAGGTAACACCTATAAGTGATGTAATAGGATATCTGTCTTTCGTTTTCTTTCTTACTTCAGGTAGGGTGATTATCTCTAGATCCTTCTATGCTGGTGCCAACAGCATTGTTCCATGCTTTTGCATGGCTAATATTCCATTGTGTACATGGACCACTTCTTCTTGGTGCATTTTTCTGTTGATGGACATTTTGGTTTCTTCCAGCTCTTGGCTATGGTACATGTTGCTGCAGTGAAGGATTGCCAGCCTGTGTCTTTTTGATTCAGGTCTACTCAGCTGATAGGCCCATCAGTGGGCCTACCTGATCACATAGTAGCTCAAGTTTTACCTTTAAACACACCTCCATTTTGTTCTCTGTACTGGCTGTTACCAGGTTACATCCCATCAGCAGCTAGAGGGTACACAGTTCTCTAAAACCCCTTCAGCATTTATACTATGTAGACTTTTTTGCTGATGATCCTTCTGACGGCTGTGAGGTGAACGTGTTTCTAGACCGGATTTGCATGGCTTTATTAATTCCTGACGTTGAGCGTTTTTCCATGCCTTTTTCTATAACAAAAAAAGAGACAGAATATAAAATATGCATAAAATATGCCTCTTGAAATTGTCGTTTTGAAATATGGATGTCTTTTGAGATTTTTGCTCGATTTACGACCGAAGGATTGTTTTGAGGACAGGTGTCATTTACAGGCCTGCAATTATTTTGACTATCAAGTAACCATTACAGCTGCAGTTAGAGCTGCTGTTGTGTGAAACGGCCACAAGGCGGCAGCAGTTCTCATTAACCAAATCTGGCTACTAGGGAAACAGAGCCTCAATGGAAGTCCTGTTCTAGGTTGCAAATTAGAATGGAATGGGCCAGGAAAAAGCCCCTTAAGTTTATATCTCACTAAATATTGTTCCTTTTTAAAATTTAATTTTCATTGTTTATCACAGCAAGTGTGATTACAATGTTTTGCTTGTTGTAGGTGTGCAAGGTGTGGTTGTTTTCCACGTATACCTATCTCTTTTCTTCTTCGGATCCTTTTCCCATTTTAGGTTATGACACAATGTTGAGTAGTCTTCTCTTGGTATTCCGTAGGTCTTTGGTGATTATATACTTCACCTGTGTTTGTATATCTCTGTTAACTCTGACATCCTAATGTATCCAATCCTCACACCTTTCCATTGGTGAACCATAAGTTTGTTTAATGAATCTGTGATTGCCTTTCTCTGTGGAAATATCTTCACTGGTATCAACTTTTAGGTAACACCTATAAGTGGTATCACAGGATACGTGTCTTTCGCTTTCTGACTTACTACAAGTTGCGTGATTACTTCTAGACTCATCTGTGGTGATGCAAATGGCATTGTGTCATTGTTTTCCTTGACTAATATTCCATCTGTACGTGGACCAGTTTTTCTTTGTCCACTCACCTGTTGATGGACTTTTGGGTTGCTTCCATGTCTTGGTTATTGTAACACTGCTGAAATGCACATTTGCCTGCCTGTGTCTTTCAACTATGTCTTCTTCGGTTATAGGCCCAGGAGAGGGCCTGTTGGATCATATGGTAGCAAAATGTTTACCTTGTAAAGGCGTCTCCATTCTGTTCTCACTAATGGCTCTTACCAGGTTATGTTCCACTTAAATTTGAGGGTATGCCCTTGTCCACAACCCTTTCAGCATTTATTGTTTGTAGTTTTTCTGCTGATGTTTATTCTGACAGGTGTGAGCTGACACCTCTTTGAGGTTGGATTTGCATGCATCTCATAATCCCTTGAAATTGAACTTTCAGGCATGTCCTCTTTTTTTTCAAGCTGTGAGTAGCGCTTACCTCTTCAAATGGTTTTCTTGAAGTATGTGTCACATTTTGAAATATTTTGGCCATTACCTCCCTGAAGACATTTTCAGGGCTGCTTTCATTTACAGCCCTCCAGTACTTGTGCATATGAAGTGACCATTAGCACAGATTTTAAAGCTGCTGTTGCAGGTATCGGCCATTGGGCGGCAGCATTTCTCCTTTCCCCATTCTGGGAATTACGGAAAGAGTCCTTCCTGCCAGTGGTGTTCCTCGGTTATATATTAGAGAGGAATGTGCCCGGACAAACCCCCAAAAGCTGATGTCTCCTAACTTACGTTTGGTTTCTAAATTGAAATTATATATATTTTTTATTGGAGTAATATTCCATTGTGTACATGGACCACTTCTTCTTTGTGCCTTCCTCTGTTGACAGACATTTTTGTTGCTTCCAAGTGTTGGCTGTGGTAAATATTGCTGGAGTGCAGGATTGCCACCCTGTGTCCTTTGGATTCTCATCCTCTCAGGTGATAGGCCCAGCAGTGGGTATGCTTGATTGAATGGTAGCTCAATATTTACCTTATCAAGGCACCTCCTTTGCGTTTTCATTACTGGTTCTTACCATGTCCCACTTAGAAACGAGGGTGCGCATTTCTCCACAACCCCTTCAGCATTTATTGTTTGCAGAATTTTTGCTGATGGCCATTATGACTGGTGTGAGCTGATAGTTTTTTGTAATTTGGATTTGCATGTCTTTAATAATTCCTAATGTTCCGCATTTTCCCGTGCTTTGTTTTCTTTCTGTTACACAAAACAGAAAAAAACTGTGAGTACAATAAACCACTTGAAGTGGTCTTCTGGGAAGGCTGCCCTGTTTTGAATTTTTCGTCGATTTTCGACCCCAGGATTTTTTTGAGAACAGGTGACATTTACAGGCTTGTAATGAGTGTGAATATTTAGTGACCACTACTACTGGCTTTAAAGGTGCTGTTGGGGGAAACGGCCACAAGGCGGCAGCATTTCTCCGTTCCCAAAACTGGTTTCTAGGGCAGCACAGCCTTTCTGGAAGTGGAGTTCCCAGGTTGTAAATTAGAATGGAATTTGCTAGGAATAAAACCCATAACTTAATATTCCATTATTTCTTGTTCGATTTTTTAGTCTTTTTAAATCGAGGTAATGTTTAGAATATTGTTTGTCCTAGGTGTATACAATCTGGTTCGTTTGTACATTACATATACACACACACACACACACACACACACACACATATGTAATATATTCATGTACAGATACTCTTCCCATGTAAATTATTGCAGAGTGCTCCATTGACCTCCCTTGCTATACGGTCAGTCTCTTTGATAAATGTATTTAGTAGGTATTTGTACGCATATGGTAACCCTAATCTTAATTTTCCATACCACCCACCTTTCCATTTACATAAGAATAGTTAGTTTTCTAAGTCTGTGAGTTTTTTCTCTGTGAAAATGCTATCATTTTTGTCAGTTGTTAGATAACGCCTATAAGTGATATCATACTCTATGTCTTTTTCTTTCTGACTTACGTCATGTTCTGAGATTATATCTAGGCTCATAAATGGTGCCTCAACGAGCAGTGTTTCACTGTTTTCCATGGCTAATATTCCATTATGTACATGGACCACTTCTTCTTTATCCATTCAACCATTGATGGACATTTTGGTTGCTTCCGTGTCTTGGCTATTGTGAAAAATCCTGCAGTGAAGCTGTTGCAGCCTGTGCCTTCTCGACTCTGGTATTTTCGGGTGAGAGTTTCAGCGGTGGGCCTGCTGAATGGAATGCTGGCTCAATTTTTATTTTTAAACACAGCTCCTTTCTGTTCTCACTATTGGCTCTTACCACTTTACATCTCACCAGCAGCTAGAGGGTACAAAGTTCTCTAAAACCCCTTCAGCATTTATTGTTTGTAGACCTTTGGCTGATGGTAGTTGACGTGTGTGAGTTGAAATCTTTTTGTAGGCTAGATTTGCATGAGTTTAAAAATTTATGTTGTTGAGCTTTTATCCATTTTCCTTGCTTTTAGAAAAATAATGAGTAAAATTTACCTCTTCATACTATCTCCTTGAAAATTTTGCCAGTTGTGAATTTTTGAGGGCAGTTGTCCTTTACTGTCCTGAGTCCTTGTGAATGTTAAGTGACCGTTAGCTGTGGTTTTAAAGCCGCTCTTGTGGGAAACGGCCACAAGGCGGCAGCATTTCTGCGTTTCCAACTCTGGGTTTTTGGGCAACAGAGGTTTCCTGGAAATCGTGTTTGTAAGCTGCAAATTAGAGCAGAATGTGCCACGGCAAACTCCCAGGAGCTTATATCTCCTTACTTCTTGTTTGTTTTTTACATTTAATTTTTATTTATTATCACAGCAAATTGGATAAAAATACTGTGTTTTTTCTAGCTGTATGGAATCTGGTTCATTACATCAATGTATTGATCTATTCATCTTTGGATCCTTTCCCGTGTAGGTTATTACAGAGTGTTGAGTACACCTCTTTTAGCATTCCATAGGTATTTTGTGATTATATATTTCATATGTATTACTACATGTCTGTTAACCCCCATATCCTAATTCATACATTCCTTACGCCTTTCCATTTGGTTAAACATAATTTGGTTTTCTGAATCTATGAGTGTCCTTCTCTTGGAAATTATTTCATAGGTATCAATTTTTAGGTAACACCTATAAGTGATGTAATAGGATATCTGTCTTTCGTTTTCTTTCTTACTTCAGGTAGGGTGATTATCTCTAGATCCTTCTATGCTGGTGCCAACAGCATTGTTCCATGCTTTTGCATGGCTAATATTCCATTGTGTACATGGACCACTTCTTCTTGGTGCATTTTTCTGTTGATGGACATTTTGGTTTCTTCCAGCTCTTGGCTATGGTACATGTTGCTGCAGTGAAGGATTGCCAGCCTGTGTCTTTTTGATTCAGGTCTACTCAGCTGATAGGCCCATCAGTGGGCCTACCTGATCACATAGTAGCTCAAGTTTTACCTTTAAACACACCTCCATTTTGTTCTCTGTACTGGCTGTTACCAGGTTACATCCCATCAGCAGCTAGAGGGTACACAGTTCTCTAAAACCCCTTCAGCATTTATACTATGTAGACTTTTTTGCTGATGATCCTTCTGACGGCTGTGAGGTGAACGTGTTTCTAGACCGGATTTGCATGGCTTTATTAATTCCTGACGTTGAGCGTTTTTCCATGCCTTTTTCTATAACAAAAAAAGAGACAGAATATAAAATATGCATAAAATATGCCTCTTGAAATTGTCGTTTTGAAATATGGATGTCTTTTGAGATTTTTGCTCGATTTACGACCGAAGGATTGTTTTGAGGACAGGTGTCATTTACAGGCCTGCAATTATTTTGACTATCAAGTAACCATTACAGCTGCAGTTAGAGCTGCTGTTGTGTGAAACGGCCACAAGGCGGCAGCAGTTCTCATTAACCAAATCTGGCTACTAGGGAAACAGAGCCTCAATGGAAGTCCTGTTCTAGGTTGCAAATTAGAATGGAATGGGCCAGGAAAAAGCCCCTTAAGTTTATATCTCACTAAATATTGTTCCTTTTTAAAATTTAATTTTCATTGTTTATCACAGCAAGTGTGATTACAATGTTTTGCTTGTTGTAGGTGTGCAAGGTGTGGTTGTTTTCCACGTATACCTATCTCTTTTCTTCTTCGGATCCTTTTCCCATTTTAGGTTATGACACAATGTTGAGTAGTCTTCTCTTGGTATTCCGTAGGTCTTTGGTGATTATATACTTCACCTGTGTTTGTATATCTCTGTTAACTCTGACATCCTAATGTATCCAATCCTCACACCTTTCCATTGGTGAACCATAAGTTTGTTTAATGAATCTGTGATTGCCTTTCTCTGTGGAAATATCTTCACTGGTATCAACTTTTAGGTAACACCTATAAGTGGTATCACAGGATACGTGTCTTTCGCTTTCTGACTTACTACAAGTTGCGTGATTACTTCTAGACTCATCTGTGGTGATGCAAATGGCATTGTGTCATTGTTTTCCTTGGCTAATATTCCATCTGTACGTGGACCAGTTTTTCTTTGTCCACTCACCTGTTGATGGACTTTTGGGTTGCTTCCATGTCTTGGTTATTGTAACACTGCTGAAATGCACATTTGCCTGCCTGTGTCTTTCAACTATGTCTTCTTCGGTTATAGGCCCAGGAGAGGGCCTGTTGGATCATATGGTAGCAAAATGTTTACCTTGTAAAGGCGTCTCCATTCTGTTCTCACTAATGGCTCTTACCAGGTTATGTTCCACTTAAATTTGAGGGTATGCCCTTGTCCACAACCCTTTCAGCATTTATTGTTTGTAGTTTTTCTGCTGATGTTTATTCTGACAGGTGTGAGCTGACACCTCTTTGAGGTTGGATTTGCATGCATCTCATAATCCCTTGAAATTGAACTTTCAGGCATGTCCTCTTTTTTTTCAAGCTGTGAGTAGCGCTTACCTCTTCAAATGGTTTTCTTGAAGTATGTGTCACATTTTGAAATATTTTGGCCATTACCTCCCTGAAGACATTTTCAGGGCTGCTTTCATTTACAGCCCTCCAGTACTTGTGCATATGAAGTGACCATTAGCACAGATTTTAAAGCTGCTGTTGCAGGTATCGGCCATTGGGCGGCAGCATTTCTCCTTTCCCCATTCTGGGAATTACGGAAAGAGTCCTTCCTGCCAGTGGTGTTCCTCGGTTATATATTAGAGAGGAATGTGCCCGGACAAACCCCCAAAAGCTGATGTCTCCTAACTTACGTTTGGTTTCTAAATTGAAATTATATATATTTTTTATTGGAGTAATATTCCATTGTGTACATGGACCACTTCTTCTTTGTGCCTTCCTCTGTTGACAGACATTTTTGTTGCTTCCAAGTGTTGGCTGTGGTAAATATTGCTGGAGTGCAGGATTGCCACCCTGTGTCCTTTGGATTCTCATCCTCTCAGGTGATAGGCCCAGCAGTGGGTATGCTTGATTGAATGGTAGCTCAATATTTACCTTATCAAGGCACCTCCTTTGCGTTTTCATTACTGGTTCTTACCATGTCCCACTTAGAAACGAGGGTGCGCATTTCTCCACAACCCCTTCAGCATTTATTGTTTGCAGAATTTTTGCTGATGGCCATTATGACTGGTGTGAGCTGATAGTTTTTTGTAATTTGGATTTGCATGTCTTTAATAATTCCTAATGTTCCGCATTTTCCCGTGCTTTGTTTTCTTTCTGTTACACAAAACAGAAAAAAACTGTGAGTACAATAAACCACTTGAAGTGGTCTTCTGGGAAGGCTGCCCTGTTTTGAATTTTTCGTCGATTTTCGACCCCAGGATTTTTTTGAGAACAGGTGACATTTACAGGCTTGTAATGAGTGTGAATATTTAGTGACCACTACTACTGGCTTTAAAGGTGCTGTTGGGGGAAACGGCCACAAGGCGGCAGCATTTCTCCGTTCCCAAAACTGGTTTCTAGGGCAGCACAGCCTTTCTGGAAGTGGAGTTCCCAGGTTGTAAATTAGAATGGAATTTGCTAGGAATAAAACCCATAACTTAATATTCCATTATTTCTTGTTCGATTTTTTAGTCTTTTTAAATCGAGGTAATGTTTAGAATATTGTTTGTCCTAGGTGTATACAATCTGGTTCGTTTGTACATTACATATACACACACACACACACACACACACACACACACATATGTAATATATTCATGTACAGATACTCTTCCCATGTAAATTATTGCAGAGTGCTCCATTGACCTCCCTTGCTATACGGTCAGTCTCTTTGATAAATGTATTTAGTAGGTATTTGTACGCATATGGTAACCCTAATCTTAATTTTCCATACCACCCACCTTTCCATTTACATAAGAATAGTTAGTTTTCTAAGTCTGTGAGTTTTTTCTCTGTGAAAATGCTATCATTTTTGTCAGTTGTTAGATAACGCCTATAAGTGATATCATACTCTATGTCTTTTTCTTTCTGACTTACGTCATGTTCTGAGATTATATCTAGGCTCATAAATGGTGCCTCAACGAGCAGTGTTTCACTGTTTTCCATGGCTAATATTCCATTATGTACATGGACCACTTCTTCTTTATCCATTCAACCATTGATGGACATTTTGGTTGCTTCCGTGTCTTGGCTATTGTGAAAAATCCTGCAGTGAAGCTGTTGCAGCCTGTGCCTTCTCGACTCTGGTATTTTCGGGTGAGAGTTTCAGCGGTGGGCCTGCTGAATGGAATGCTGGCTCAATTTTTATTTTTAAACACAGCTCCTTTCTGTTCTCACTATTGGCTCTTACCACTTTACATCTCACCAGCAGCTAGAGGGTACAAAGTTCTCTAAAACCCCTTCAGCATTTATTGTTTGTAGACCTTTGGCTGATGGTAGTTGACGTGTGTGAGTTGAAATCTTTTTGTAGGCTAGATTTGCATGAGTTTAAAAATTTATGTTGTTGAGCTTTTATCCATTTTCCTTGCTTTTAGAAAAATAATGAGTAAAATTTACCTCTTCATACTATCTCCTTGAAAATTTTGCCAGTTGTGAATTTTTGAGGGCAGTTGTCCTTTACTGTCCTGAGTCCTTGTGAATGTTAAGTGACCGTTAGCTGTGGTTTTAAAGCCGCTCTTGTGGGAAACGGCCACAAGGCGGCAGCATTTCTGCGTTTCCAACTCTGGGTTTTTGGGCAACAGAGGTTTCCTGGAAATCGTGTTTGTAAGCTGCAAATTAGAGCAGAATGTGCCACGGCAAACTCCCAAGAGCTTATATCTCCTTACTTCTTGTTTGTTTTTTACATTTAATTTTTATTTATTATCACAGCAAATTGGATAAAAATACTGTGTTTTTTCTAGCTGTATGGAATCTGGTTCATTACATCAATGTATTGATCTATTCATCTTTGGATCCTTTCCCGTGTAGGTTATTACAGAGTGTTGAGTACACCTCTTTTAGCATTCCATAGGTATTTTGTGATTATATATTTCATATGTATTACTACATGTCTGTTAACCCCCATATCCTAATTCATACATTCCTTACGCCTTTCCATTTGGTTAAACATAATTTGGTTTTCTGAATCTATGAGTGTCCTTCTCTTGGAAATTATTTCATAGGTATCAATTTTTAGGTAACACCTATAAGTGATGTAATAGGATATCTGTCTTTCGTTTTCTTTCTTACTTCAGGTAGGGTGATTATCTCTAGATCCTTCTATGCTGGTGCCAACAGCATTGTTCCATGCTTTTGCATGGCTAATATTCCATTGTGTACATGGACCACTTCTTCTTGGTGCATTTTTCTGTTGATGGACATTTTGGTTTCTTCCAGCTCTTGGCTATGGTACATGTTGCTGCAGTGAAGGATTGCCAGCCTGTGTCTTTTTGATTCAGGTCTACTCAGCTGATAGGCCCATCAGTGGGCCTACCTGATCACATAGTAGCTCAAGTTTTACCTTTAAACACACCTCCATTTTGTTCTCTGTACTGGCTGTTACCAGGTTACATCCCATCAGCAGCTAGAGGGTACACAGTTCTCTAAAACCCCTTCAGCATTTATACTATGTAGACTTTTTTGCTGATGATCCTTCTGACGGCTGTGAGGTGAACGTGTTTCTAGACCGGATTTGCATGGCTTTATTAATTCCTGACATTGAGCGTTTTTCCATGCCTTTTTCTATAACAAAAAAAGAGACAGAATATAAAATATGCATAAAATATGCCTCTTGAAATTGTCGTTTTGAAATATGGATGTCTTTTGAGATTTTTGCTCGATTTACGACCGAAGGATTGTTTTGAGGACAGGTGTCATTTACAGGCCTGCAATTATTTTGACTATCAAGTAACCATTACAGCTGCAGTTAGAGCTGCTGTTGTGTGAAACGGCCACAAGGCGGCAGCAGTTCTCATTAACCAAATCTGGCTACTAGGGAAACAGAGCCTCAATGGAAGTCCTGTTCTAGGTTGCAAATTAGAATGGAATGGGCCAGGAAAAAGCCCCTTAAGTTTATATCTCACTAAATATTGTTCCTTTTTAAAATTTAATTTTCATTGTTTATCACAGCAAGTGTGATTACAATGTTTTGCTTGTTGTAGGTGTGCAAGGTGTGGTTGTTTTCCACGTATACCTATCTCTTTTCTTCTTTGGATCCTTTTCCCATTTTAGGTTATGACACAATGTTGAGTAGTCTTCTCTTGGTATTCCGTAGGTCTTTGGTGATTATATACTTCACCTGTGTTTGTATATCTCTGTTAACTCTGACATCCTAATGTATCCAATCCTCACACCTTTCCATTGGTGAACCATAAGTTTGTTTAATGAATCTGTGATTGCCTTTCTCTGTGGAAATATCTTCACTGGTATCAACTTTTAGGTAACACCTATAAGTGGTATCACAGGATACGTGTCTTTCGCTTTCTGACTTACTACAAGTTGCGTGATTACTTCTAGACTCATCTGTGGTGATGCAAATGGCATTGTGTCATTGTTTTCCTTCGCTAATATTCCATCTGTACGTGGACCAGTTTTTCTTTGTCCACTCACCTGTTGATGGACTTTTGGGTTGCTTCCATGTCTTGGTTATTGTAACACTGCTGAAATGCACATTTGCCTGCCTGTGTCTTTCAACTATGTCTTCTTCGGTTATAGGCCCAGGAGAGGGCCTGTTGGATCATATGGTAGCAAAATGTTTACCTTGTAAAGGCGTCTCCATTCTGTTCTCACTAATGGCTCTTACCAGGTTATGTTCCACTTAAATTTGAGGGTATGCCCTTGTCCACAACCCTTTCAGCATTTATTGTTTGTAGTTTTTCTGCTGATGTTTATTCTGACAGGTGTGAGCTGACACCTCTTTGAGGTTGGATTTGCATGCATCTCATAATCCCTTGAAATTGAACTTTCAGGCATGTCCTCTTTTTTTTCAAGCTGTGAGTAGCGCTTACCTCTTCAAATGGTTTTCTTGAAGTATGTGTCACATTTTGAAATATTTTGGCCATTACCTCCCTGAAGACATTTTCAGGGCTGCTTTCATTTACAGCCCTCCAGTACTTGTGCATATGAAGTGACCATTAGCACAGATTTTAAAGCTGCTGTTGCAGGTATCGGCCATTGGGCGGCAGCATTTCTCCTTTCCCCATTCTGGGAATTACGGAAAGAGTCCTTCCTGCCAGTGGTGTTCCTCGGTTATATATTAGAGAGGAATGTGCCCGGACAAACCCCCAAAAGCTGATGTCTCCTAACTTACGTTTGGTTTCTAAATTGAAATTATATATATTTTTTATTGGAGTAATATTCCATTGTGTACATGGACCACTTCTTCTTTGTGCCTTCCTCTGTTGACAGACATTTTTGTTGCTTCCAAGTGTTGGCTGTGGTAAATATTGCTGGAGTGCAGGATTGCCACCCTGTGTCCTTTGGATTCTCATCCTCTCAGGTGATAGGCCCAGCAGTGGGTATGCTTGATTGAATGGTAGCTCAATATTTACCTTATCAAGGCACCTCCTTTGCGTTTTCATTACTGGTTCTTACCATGTCCCACTTAGAAACGAGGGTGCGCATTTCTCCACAACCCCTTCAGCATTTATTGTTTGCAGAATTTTTGCTGATGGCCATTATGACTGGTGTGAGCTGATAGTTTTTTGTAATTTGGATTTGCATGTCTTTAATAATTCCTAATGTTCCGCATTTTCCCGTGCTTTGTTTTCTTTCTGTTACACAAAACAGAAAAAAACTGTGAGTACAATAAACCACTTGAAGTGGTCTTCTGGGAAGGCTGCCCTGTTTTGAATTTTTCGTCGATTTTCGACCCCAGGATTTTTTTGAGAACAGGTGACATTTACAGGCTTGTAATGAGTGTGAATATTTAGTGACCACTACTACTGGCTTTAAAGGTGCTGTTGGGGGAAACGGCCACAAGGCGGCAGCATTTCTCCGTTCCCAAAACTGGTTTCTAGGGCAGCACAGCCTTTCTGGAAGTGGAGTTCCCAGGTTGTAAATTAGAATGGAATTTGCTAGGAATAAAACCCATAACTTAATATTCCATTATTTCTTGTTCGATTTTTTAGTCTTTTTAAATCGAGGTAATGTTTAGAATATTGTTTGTCCTAGGTGTATACAATCTGGTTCGTTTGTACATTACATATACACACACACACACACACACACACACACATATGTAATATATTCATGTACAGATACTCTTCCCATGTAAATTATTGCAGAGTGCTCCATTGACCTCCCTTGCTATACGGTCAGTCTCTTTGATAAATGTATTTAGTAGGTATTTGTACGCATATGGTAACCCTAATCTTAATTTTCCATACCACCCACCTTTCCATTTACATAAGAATAGTTAGTTTTCTAAGTCTGTGAGTTTTTTCTCTGTGAAAATGCTATCATTTTTGTCAGTTGTTAGATAACGCCTATAAGTGATATCATACTCTATGTCTTTTTCTTTCTGACTTACGTCATGTTCTGAGATTATATCTAGGCTCATAAATGGTGCCTCAACGAGCAGTGTTTCACTGTTTTCCATGGCTAATATTCCATTATGTACATGGACCACTTCTTCTTTATCCATTCAACCATTGATGGACATTTTGGTTGCTTCCGTGTCTTGGCTATTGTGAAAAATCCTGCAGTGAAGCTGTTGCAGCCTGTGCCTTCTCGACTCTGGTATTTTCGGGTGAGAGTTTCAGCGGTGGGCCTGCTGAATGGAATGCTGGCTCAATTTTTATTTTTAAACACAGCTCCTTTCTGTTCTCACTATTGGCTCTTACCACTTTACATCTCACCAGCAGCTAGAGGGTACAAAGTTCTCTAAAACCCCTTCAGCATTTATTGTTTGTAGACCTTTGGCTGATGGTAGTTGACGTGTGTGAGTTGAAATCTTTTTGTAGGCTAGATTTGCATGAGTTTAAAAATTTATGTTGTTGAGCTTTTATCCATTTTCCTTGCTTTTAGAAAAATAATGAGTAAAATTTACCTCTTCATACTATCTCCTTGAAAATTTTGCCAGTTGTGAATTTTTGAGGGCAGTTGTCCTTTACTGTCCTGAGTCCTTGTGAATGTTAAGTGACCGTTAGCTGTGGTTTTAAAGCCGCTCTTGTGGGAAACGGCCACAAGGCGGCAGCATTTCTGCGTTTCCAACTCTGGGTTTTTGGGCAACAGAGGTTTCCTGGAAATCGTGTTTGTAAGCTGCAAATTAGAGCAGAATGTGCCACGGCAAACTCCCAGGAGCTTATATCTCCTTACTTCTTGTTTGTTTTTTACATTTAATTTTTATTTATTATCACAGCAAATTGGATAAAAATACTGTGTTTTTTCTAGCTGTATGGAATCTGGTTCATTATATCAATGTATTGATCTATTCATCTTTGGATCCTTTCCCGTGTAGGTTATTACAGAGTGTTGAGTACACCTCTTTTAGCATTCCATAGGTATTTTGTGATTATATATTTCATATGTATTACTACATGTCTGTTAACCCCCATATCCTAATTCATACATTCCTTACGCCTTTCCATTTGGTTAAACATAATTTGGTTTTCTGAATCTATGAGTGTCCTTCTCTTGGAAATTATTTCATAGGTATCAATTTTTAGGTAACACCTATAAGTGATGTAATAGGATATCTGTCTTTCGTTTTCTTTCTTACTTCAGGTAGGGTGATTATCTCTAGATCCTTCTATGCTGGTGCCAACAGCATTGTTCCATGCTTTTGCATGGCTAATATTCCATTGTGTACATGGACCACTTCTTCTTGGTGCATTTTTCTGTTGATGGACATTTTGGTTTCTTCCAGCTCTTGGCTATGGTACATGTTGCTGCAGTGAAGGATTGCCAGCCTGTGTCTTTTTGATTCAGGTCTACTCAGCTGATAGGCCCATCAGTGGGCCTACCTGATCACATAGTAGCTCAAGTTTTACCTTTAAACACACCTCCATTTTGTTCTCTGTACTGGCTGTTACCAGGTTACATCCCATCAGCAGCTAGAGGGTACACAGTTCTCTAAAACCCCTTCAGCATTTATACTATGTAGACTTTTTTGCTGATGATCCTTCTGACGGCTGTGAGGTGAACGTGTTTCTAGACCGGATTTGCATGGCTTTATTAATTCCTGACGTTGAGCGTTTTTCCATGCCTTTTTCTATAACAAAAAAAGAGACAGAATATAAAATATGCATAAAATATGCCTCTTGAAATTGTCGTTTTGAAATATGGATGTCTTTTGAGATTTTTGCTCGATTTACGACCGAAGGATTGTTTTGAGGACAGGTGTCATTTACAGGCCTGCAATTATTTTGACTATCAAGTAACCATTACAGCTGCAGTTAGAGCTGCTGTTGTGTGAAACGGCCACAAGGCGGCAGCAGTTCTCATTAACCAAATCTGGCTACTAGGGAAACAGAGCCTCAATGGAAGTCCTGTTCTAGGTTGCAAATTAGAATGGAATGGGCCAGGAAAAAGCCCCTTAAGTTTATATCTCACTAAATATTGTTCCTTTTTAAAATTTAATTTTCATTGTTTATCACAGCAAGTGTGATTACAATGTTTTGCTTGTTGTAGGTGTGCAAGGTGTGGTTGTTTTCCACGTATACCTATCTCTTTTCTTCTTCGGATCCTTTTCCCATTTTAGGTTATGACACAATGTTGAGTAGTCTTCTCTTGGTATTCCGTAGGTCTTTGGTGATTATATACTTCACCTGTGTTTGTATATCTCTGTTAACTCTGACATCCTAATGTATCCAATCCTCACACCTTTCCATTGGTGAACCATAAGTTTGTTTAATGAATCTGTGATTGCCTTTCTCTGTGGAAATATCTTCACTGGTATCAACTTTTAGGTAACACCTATAAGTGGTATCACAGGATACGTGTCTTTCGCTTTCTGACTTACTACAAGTTGCGTGATTACTTCTAGACTCATCTGTGGTGATGCAAATGGCATTGTGTCATTGTTTTCCTTGGCTAATATTCCATCTGTACGTGGACCAGTTTTTCTTTGTCCACTCACCTGTTGATGGACTTTTGGGTTGCTTCCATGTCTTGGTTATTGTAACACTGCTGAAATGCACATTTGCCTGCCTGTGTCTTTCAACTATGTCTTCTTCGGTTATAGGCCCAGGAGAGGGCCTGTTGGATCATATGGTAGCAAAATGTTTACCTTGTAAAGGCGTCTCCATTCTGTTCTCACTAATGGCTCTTACCAGGTTATGTTCCACTTAAATTTGAGGGTATGCCCTTGTCCACAACCCTTTCAGCATTTATTGTTTGTAGTTTTTCTGCTGATGTTTATTCTGACAGGTGTGAGCTGACACCTCTTTGAGGTTGGATTTGCATGCATCTCATAATCCCTTGAAATTGAACTTTCAGGCATGTCCTCTTTTTTTTCAAGCTGTGAGTAGCGCTTACCTCTTCAAATGGTTTTCTTGAAGTATGTGTCACATTTTGAAATATTTTGGCCATTACCTCCCTGAAGACATTTTCAGGGCTGCTTTCATTTACAGCCCTCCAGTACTTGTGCATATGAAGTGACCATTAGCACAGATTTTAAAGCTGCTGTTGCAGGTATCGGCCATTGGGCGGCAGCATTTCTCCTTTCCCCATTCTGGGAATTACGGAAAGAGTCCTTCCTGCCAGTGGTGTTCCTCGGTTATATATTAGAGAGGAATGTGCCCGGACAAACCCCCAAAAGCTGATGTCTCCTAACTTACGTTTGGTTTCTAAATTGAAATTATATATATTTTTTATTGGAGTAATATTCCATTGTGTACATGGACCACTTCTTCTTTGTGCCTTCCTCTGTTGACAGACATTTTTGTTGCTTCCAAGTGTTGGCTGTGGTAAATATTGCTGGAGTGCAGGATTGCCACCCTGTGTCCTTTGGATTCTCATCCTCTCAGGTGATAGGCCCAGCAGTGGGTATGCTTGATTGAATGGTAGCTCAATATTTACCTTATCAAGGCACCTCCTTTGCGTTTTCATTACTGGTTCTTACCATGTCCCACTTAGAAACGAGGGTGCGCATTTCTCCACAACCCCTTCAGCATTTATTGTTTGCAGAATTTTTGCTGATGGCCATTATGACTGGTGTGAGCTGATAGTTTTTTGTAATTTGGATTTGCATGTCTTTAATAATTCCTAATGTTCCGCATTTTCCCGTGCTTTGTTTTCTTTCTGTTACACAAAACAGAAAAAAACTGTGAGTACAATAAACCACTTGAAGTGGTCTTCTGGGAAGGCTGCCCTGTTTTGAATTTTTCGTCGATTTTCGACCCCAGGATTTTTTTGAGAACAGGTGACATTTACAGGCTTGTAATGAGTGTGAATATTTAGTGACCACTACTACTGGCTTTAAAGGTGCTGTTGGGGGAAACGGCCACAAGGCGGCAGCATTTCTCCGTTCCCAAAACTGGTTTCTAGGGCAGCACAGCCTTTCTGGAAGTGGAGTTCCCAGGTTGTAAATTAGAATGGAATTTGCTAGGAATAAAACCCATAACTTAATATTCCATTATTTCTTGTTCGATTTTTTAGTCTTTTTAAATCGAGGTAATGTTTAGAATATTGTTTGTCCTAGGTGTATACAATCTGGTTCGTTTGTACATTACATATACACACACACACACACACACACACACACACACATATGTAATATATTCATGTACAGATACTCTTCCCATGTAAATTATTGCAGAGTGCTCCATTGACCTCCCTTGCTATACGGTCAGTCTCTTTGATAAATGTATTTAGTAGGTATTTGTACGCATATGGTAACCCTAATCTTAATTTTCCATACCACCCACCTTTCCATTTACATAAGAATAGTTAGTTTTCTAAGTCTGTGAGTTTTTTCTCTGTGAAAATGCTATCATTTTTGTCAGTTGTTAGATAACGCCTATAAGTGATATCATACTCTATGTCTTTTTCTTTCTGACTTACGTCATGTTCTGAGATTATATCTAGGCTCATAAATGGTGCCTCAACGAGCAGTGTTTCACTGTTTTCCATGGCTAATATTCCATTATGTACATGGACCACTTCTTCTTTATCCATTCAACCATTGATGGACATTTTGGTTGCTTCCGTGTCTTGGCTATTGTGAAAAATCCTGCAGTGAAGCTGTTGCAGCCTGTGCCTTCTCGACTCTGGTATTTTCGGGTGAGAGTTTCAGCGGTGGGCCTGCTGAATGGAATGCTGGCTCAATTTTTATTTTTAAACACAGCTCCTTTCTGTTCTCACTATTGGCTCTTACCACTTTACATCTCACCAGCAGCTAGAGGGTACAAAGTTCTCTAAAACCCCTTCAGCATTTATTGTTTGTAGACCTTTGGCTGATGGTAGTTGACGTGTGTGAGTTGAAATCTTTTTGTAGGCTAGATTTGCATGAGTTTAAAAATTTATGTTGTTGAGCTTTTATCCATTTTCCTTGCTTTTAGAAAAATAATGAGTAAAATTTACCTCTTCATACTATCTCCTTGAAAATTTTGCCAGTTGTGAATTTTTGAGGGCAGTTGTCCTTTACTGTCCTGAGTCCTTGTGAATGTTAAGTGACCGTTAGCTGTGGTTTTAAAGCCGCTCTTGTGGGAAACGGCCACAAGGCGGCAGCATTTCTGCGTTTCCAACTCTGGGTTTTTGGGCAACAGAGGTTTCCTGGAAATCGTGTTTGTAAGCTGCAAATTAGAGCAGAATGTGCCACGGCAAACTCCCAAGAGCTTATATCTCCTTACTTCTTGTTTGTTTTTTACATTTAATTTTTATTTATTATCACAGCAAATTGGATAAAAATACTGTGTTTTTTCTAGCTGTATGGAATCTGGTTCATTACATCAATGTATTGATCTATTCATCTTTGGATCCTTTCCCGTGTAGGTTATTACAGAGTGTTGAGTACACCTCTTTTAGCATTCCATAGGTATTTTGTGATTATATATTTCATATGTATTACTACATGTCTGTTAACCCCCATATCCTAATTCATACATTCCTTACGCCTTTCCATTTGGTTAAACATAATTTGGTTTTCTGAATCTATGAGTGTCCTTCTCTTGGAAATTATTTCATAGGTATCAATTTTTAGGTAACACCTATAAGTGATGTAATAGGATATCTGTCTTTCGTTTTCTTTCTTACTTCAGGTAGGGTGATTATCTCTAGATCCTTCTATGCTGGTGCCAACAGCATTGTTCCATGCTTTTGCATGGCTAATATTCCATTGTGTACATGGACCACTTCTTCTTGGTGCATTTTTCTGTTGATGGACATTTTGGTTTCTTCCAGCTCTTGGCTATGGTACATGTTGCTGCAGTGAAGGATTGCCAGCCTGTGTCTTTTTGATTCAGGTCTACTCAGCTGATAGGCCCATCAGTGGGCCTACCTGATCACATAGTAGCTCAAGTTTTACCTTTAAACACACCTCCATTTTGTTCTCTGTACTGGCTGTTACCAGGTTACATCCCATCAGCAGCTAGAGGGTACACAGTTCTCTAAAACCCCTTCAGCATTTATACTATGTAGACTTTTTTGCTGATGATCCTTCTGACGGCTGTGAGGTGAACGTGTTTCTAGACCGGATTTGCATGGCTTTATTAATTCCTGACGTTGAGCGTTTTTCCATGCCTTTTTCTATAACAAAAAAAGAGACAGAATATAAAATATGCATAAAATATGCCTCTTGAAATTGTCGTTTTGAAATATGGATGTCTTTTGAGATTTTTGCTCGATTTACGACCGAAGGATTGTTTTGAGGACAGGTGTCATTTACAGGCCTGCAATTATTTTGACTATCAAGTAACCATTACAGCTGCAGTTAGAGCTGCTGTTGTGTGAAACGGCCACAAGGCGGCAGCAGTTCTCATTAACCAAATCTGGCTACTAGGGAAACAGAGCCTCAATGGAAGTCCTGTTCTAGGTTGCAAATTAGAATGGAATGGGCCAGGAAAAAGCCCCTTAAGTTTATATCTCACTAAATATTGTTCCTTTTTAAAATTTAATTTTCATTGTTTATCACAGCAAGTGTGATTACAATGTTTTGCTTGTTGTAGGTGTGCAAGGTGTGGTTGTTTTCCACGTATACCTATCTCTTTTCTTCTTTGGATCCTTTTCCCATTTTAGGTTATGACACAATGTTGAGTAGTCTTCTCTTGGTATTCCGTAGGTCTTTGGTGATTATATACTTCACCTGTGTTTGTATATCTCTGTTAACTCTGACATCCTAATGTATCCAATCCTCACACCTTTCCATTGGTGAACCATAAGTTTGTTTAATGAATCTGTGATTGCCTTTCTCTGTGGAAATATCTTCACTGGTATCAACTTTTAGGTAACACCTATAAGTGGTATCACAGGATACGTGTCTTTCGCTTTCTGACTTACTACAAGTTGCGTGATTACTTCTAGACTCATCTGTGGTGATGCAAATGGCATTGTGTCATTGTTTTCCTTGGCTAATATTCCATCTGTACGTGGACCAGTTTTTCTTTGTCCACTCACCTGTTGATGGACTTTTGGGTTGCTTCCATGTCTTGGTTATTGTAACACTGCTGAAATGCACATTTGCCTGCCTGTGTCTTTCAACTATGTCTTCTTCGGTTATAGGCCCAGGAGAGGGCCTGTTGGATCATATGGTAGCAAAATGTTTACCTTGTAAAGGCGTCTCCATTCTGTTCTCACTAATGGCTCTTACCAGG